>NW_027461966.1:1582500-1882500 GCF_050947455.1 Rhinoderma darwinii | reverse complement strand
GCCCTCATGTCCCCTAGTGGGACAAAGTAAAAAAAGTGTAAAAAAGTAAAAAAAAGTTGAGTAAAAATAAGAAAATAAAAGATTTAAAAGTAATAAAAGTTAAAGTCCCCCCTTTTTCCCTTATCAGTCCTTTATTATTAATAAAAATATATAAATAAACAAATAAACTATACATAATTGGTATCGCCGTGTCCGTAACGGCCTGAACTACAAAACGATGTTGTTATTTATCCCGCTCGGTGAACGCCGTAAAAGAAAATAATAATAAACCGTACCACAATCACAATTGTTTGGTCACTTCATCTCCCAAAAAATGGAATAAAAAGAGATCAAAAAGTCGCATGTACCGAAAAATGGTACTGATCGAAACTACAGTTCGTTACGCAAAAAATAAGTCCACGCACGACTTTCCTGATGGAAAAATAAAACAGTTATGGCTCTTAGAATAAGGTAACACAAAAAATAAATTATATTTTACAAAATGTATTTTATTGTGCAAACGCCATAAGACATAAAATAAAACTATAAACATCTGGTATCGCCGTAATCATATCGCCCCGCAGAATAAAGTGAATATGTCATTTATAGCGCATGGTGAACGCTGTAAAAAAAATAGAATAACAAAACAATAGTAAAATTGCTGTTTTTTTAGTCACCGCGCCACTTAAAAATAGAATAAAAACTGATCAAAAAGTCGCATGCACCCCAAGAAAACTACAATGAATTCCTCAAGGTCTCTAGTTTCCAAAAAGGGGTCACTTTTGGGGGGTTTCCACTGTTTTAGCACCACAAGACCTCTTCAAACCGGACATGGTGCCTAATAAATTAAATTAAATTAATTAAATGTCACCTCTACTTTGCTCTAAATTCCTGTGAAACACCTAAAGGGTTAATAAACTTTCTATATGCTGTTGTGAATACTTTGAGGGGTCTAGTTTCTAAAATGGGGAGTTTCATAGAGGTTTGTAATATATGGGCCCCTCAAAGCAACTTCAGAACTGAGCTGGAAACTAAAAAATAAAATAAAAATGAGGCAATACTTCGCTTCTTACATTATACTCATAATGAGCCGTGCCCACCCCGAGGTGACCCCAGTTTTGACCGTTTGTATAAACGGAGACCCCTATTAGACCGTTTCAGTGCCCGGTTTGCCAAGCATTCACCCCCGAGAAGTGTATTTCTATTGATGAGTCCTTGGTACATTTTAAAGGGAGGGTTCAATTCCACCAGTACCTGCCGGGTAGGAGGGCAAGGTATGGCGTGAAGATGTATAAGCTGTGCGAGAGTGCATCAGGGTATACCTACAAATTTAGGATATATGAAGGGAAGGACACCAGTATTCAGCCCCCAGAATGCCCCCCTTACTGGAAGTTAATACAAAAATAGTGTGGGATTTGGTGCACCCACTGCTGGACCAGGGTTATCACCTCTACCTGGATAATTTTTATACCAGCATCCTACTTTTCAACTGCCTCGCTTCCAGAAGTCCTGCGGCATGCGGCACTGCTAGAAGAAACCTGAGAGGCCTCCCTAAGACTCTGCTTGGGCAAACAAGAAGGGGTGAGAGCAGGGCACATTCTAGCAGCAACATATTGTGTGTCAAGTACAAGACCAGGGAGATGCCACACCAGTATCCATGTACCTGTACGAGGTACCAGTACAGAGACCCCCAAACCAGACTGCATCCTGGACTACAATAGGTACATGGGAGGGGTGGACTTGTCAGATCAAGTCCTGAAGCCCTACAGTACTTTTGGAGGCGAGGCCACACGCATCGTACCAGGGCAACACTTTTTAGGAGAAGTTCCCCAAACTGGCAAGAAGGGAAAAAGTCAAAAGAGGTGCAAAGTCTGCTATAAGAGGGGGATAAGGAAGAACACAATATATCAATGTGACGCGTGTCCCGAAAAACCAGAGCTCTGTGTGAAAGAGTGTTTTAAAATTTATCATCCATCCCTTTATTTTTAATTTACCCCAGTTTTACTCGCTCTGATCCACTTCGCACAGCTTACCCCTCCTCATCTTTCCGCTCTGAGCCCTGCTGTGTGCCCAGGCAGCTGATAACAGCCACATGTAGGGTATTGCCGTACCCGGGAGAACCAACATTACAGTTTATGAGGTGTATATCTCCGGTGGCGCATGCTGGGCACAATATATCGGACACTGAATTGGCATATATGTATAGAAAATTGCAAATTTCACTCTGCACCAACTGCTGCACATTATCTTTTACACAATACCTGTGGGGTCAAAATGCTCACTACACCTCTAGATGAATGCCTTAAGGGGTGTAGATTTTAAAACAGGGTCACTTCTCGGGGGTTTCAACTGTACCGCTACCTTAGGGGCTTCTGCATACAAGACTTAGCACCAGAAAAGCTCCAGTAGGCCAAATGGTGGTCCTTTCCTTCTGAGCCCTGCCGTGTGCCCAGGCAGCTAATAACAGCCACATGTAGGGTATTGCCGTACCCGGGAGAACCCACATTACAGTTTATGGGGTGTATGTCTCTGGTGGCACATGCTGGGCACAATATATCGGACACTGACATGGCATATATATAGAAAATTGCAGATCTCACTCTGCACCATCTGCTGCGCATTATCTTTTACACAATACCTGTGGGGTCAAAATGCTCACTACACCTCTAGATGAATTCCTTAAGGGGTGTCATTTTTAAAACGGGGTCACTTCTCGGGGGTTTCAACTGTACTGATACCTCAGAGGCTTCTGCACACATGACTTCCCAGTAGGCCACATGGTGGTCCTTTCCTTCTGAGCCCTCCCATGGGCCCAAACGGCAGTTTATCACCACAAATGGGGTATTGCCGAACTCAAGACAAATTGGGCAACAAATTGGGGTATTTTATTCCTTGTAAAAATAAGAAATTTTGAGCCAAAACTACCTCTTATTGGAAAAAATTAATTTTTTTTAAATTCACAGCCCAATTCAAATAAATTCGGTGAAAAAACTGTGGTGTCTAAATGGTCACAACACCCATAAATGAATTCCTTGAGGGGTGTAATTTCCAAAATGGGGTCACTTCTGGTGGGTTTCCATTGCTTTGATACCTTTGGGGCTCTGCAAATGCGACATGGCACCTGAAAACCAATCCAGCAAAATCTGGGCTCCAAAGAACACATAGCACTCCTTTCCTTCTAATCCCTCCCATGGGCCCAAACGGCAGTTTATCACCACAAATAGGGTATTGCCGCACTCAGGACAAATTTGGCAACAAAATGGGGTATTTTATTAGTTGTGAAAATAAGACATTTTGAGCCAAAACTACATCTTATTGGAAAAAAGTTTTTTTTTTTTAATTCACAGCCCAATTCAAATAAGTTCTGTGAAAAAACTGTGGGGTCTAAATGGTCACAACACCCATAAATAAATTCCTTGAGAGGTTTTGTTTCCAAAATGGGGTCACTTTTGGTGGGTTTCCATTGCTTTGATACCTCTGAGGCTCTGCAAATGCGACATGGCACCTGAAAACCAATCCAGCAAAATCTGGACTCCTAAGAACACATAGCGCTCCTTTCCTTCTGAGTCCTCCCATGGGCCCAAACGGCAGTTTATCACCACAAATGGGGTATTGCCGCACTCAGGACAAATTGGGCACCAAATGGGGCATTTTGTTCCCTGTGAAAATAAGAAATTCTGATCAAAAATGACATCTTATTGGACAAATTGTCATTCTTTTAATTTCACAGCCCAATTCAAATACGCGCTGTGAAAAAACTACCAGGTCAAAATGGTAACAATAACCAAAATTAATTCCTTGAGGGGTGCAGTTTCCGAAATGGGGTCAGTTTTGGGGGATTCCTACTGTTTTGGCACCTCAACACCTCTCCAAACCTGGCATGCTGCCTAAAATATATGCTAATAAAAAAGAAGCACCAAAATGTACTAGGTGCTTCTTTGCTTCTGGGGCTTGTGTTTTATTCCACGAGCGTACTAGAGCCACATGTGGGACATTTCTAAAAACTGCAGAATCTGGACAATACATATTTAGTAGTGTTTCTCTGGTAAAACCTTCTTTGTTACAGAAAAAAAATAGAATAAAATTGAAATTCAGCAAGAAAAATGAAATTTGCAAATTTCACCTCCACTTTGCTTTAATTCCTGTGAAATGCCTGAAGGGTTAAAAAAACGTTCTAAATGCTATTTTGAATACTTTGAGGTGTCTAGTTTTTAAAATGGGGTGTTTTATGGGGGTTTCTAATACATAGGCCCCTCAAAGCCTCTTCAGAACTGAACAGGTACCTTAAAAAAAAGGCTTTTGAAATTTTCTTAAAAATATGAGAAATTGCTGTTTATGTTCTAAGCCTTGTAACGTCCAAGAAAAATAAAATAATGCTCTAAAAACTATGCAGATCTAAAGTAGACTTATGGGAAATGTGAACTAGTAACTATTTCGGCTGGTATAACCGTCTGTTTTACAAGCACATGCATTTAAATTCTGAAAAATTCTATTTTTCAAATTTTTCTCTAAATTTTGCCAGTTTTCACAAATAAACACTGAATATATCGACCAAATTTTACCACTAACATAAAGCCCAATGTCTCATGAGAAAACAGTCTCAGAATCGCTTGGATAGGTTTAAGCATTCCTACGTTATTACCACATAAAGTGAAATATGTCAGATTTAAAAAATAGGCTCTGAGCCTTAAGGCCCAATCTATGCTGCGTCCTTAAGGGGTTAAAAGCCAAAAATGCTGGAAATAGATCACTCTGTGTAATGAGTCTATACAGTGGCCACCAAAAGTTCCGAAACACCCTTATAACTTTTGAACGGCTCGAGGTAGAGGGTTGAAATTTGGTGGGATTTAATGGGGTCATAAAATCTACCAGTTTATTGAAAAGAAAAAAAAACACCCTTGGGGGCGGTGGGGTGGTCAGGGTTAGCAAAATCTTAAATGGCACGGGGGTCGAGTGGGGCTCATTTGAAAGCGCTTTTCAATTTGAAAACAATGCCGCTTATATATTTAACTTTAAAGTTATCATTGTCATTATCGGCTACCGCCGGTGTTTGCATTGCCCAGAATGTACCGCTCGGGTAAAATCCTAAATGTGTGTGGGCACGTGTGCATGTGCGAGCTTAGGAATGTCACATCAAGGTGACTTTAAATTACGTATTATTACAATCGGTCTCGGCGATACAAAATGGACCTAGTCTATGAATTTCAGAGAGCGCTAATTCGGAGAGTAATTTTCATTTTTGTACATTTCTATTGTCATATCACAAAATGCATTTGACCGAAACGGAAAGGATCACTTTATTGATGAGAGGGTATGGCGAAGAAAAAATAAGATCCTATCAAGAAGTAGCGGCTTTATTCAATGCCACTTATCCTATCCGTGATCCAATTTCATTGTCAACTGTTAAAAGAACTGTTCATCGTTTCGAAACAAGTGGTTCAATTAAAGACGCACCAAGATCCGGAAGACCAAAACATGCTAGTAATGATGAAAAAGCTTTAGATGTTCTGCTCAATGTACATGATGACCCTTAGGGTACGTTCACATGCAAACTCAAAAACGTCTGAAAATACGGAGCTGTTTTCAAGGGAAAACAGCTCCTGATTTTCAGGCGTTTTTTGAGCCACTCGCGATTTTTGTGGCGTTTTTTACGGCCGCTTTTGGAGCGGTTTTCAATAGAGTCTATGAAAAACGGCTCCAAAAACGTCCCGAGAAGTGACCTGCACTTCATTTTCACGACCGTGTAAAAAAAAAGGCCCGTCGGAATAGAATGCCGTTCTTCCCATTGCAATCAATGGGCAGATGTTTGGAGGCGTTCTACTTCCGATTTTTCGGCCGTTTACGGACAAAAAACGGATGAAAATAGGCCGTGTGAACACACCCTTAAACATCTGTCTCGTATGGAGCACAACAAAATGATATCAGCGCCACATCAGTCCGTCGAATTTTGAGGAGGGATTATTATCATCCTTATAAAATACGTCTAGTTCAGGAGCTATCCGAAGATGATTATGACGGAAGAGTGGAATTTTGCGATACACTGATGACAAGAAGGGGGCCCAAGCTTGTGGAACAGCCCAGGGCCTATAGTCTACTTAACCGCCACTGGGTCCTGGACTAGAGGAGATGAGCCGTCACTATATGCATATATACTTCCATTGCGATGCTGCCACCTAGTGGCCAGGAAGCATTTTTATGTGTTGTTTTAGTCACAGGACCTTATATAGTTACATAGTTACATAGTTTGTACGGTTGAAAAAAGACACATGTCCATCAAGTTCAACCAAGGGATGGGAAAGGGGAAGTGGGATGGGAAAGGGGAAGTAAAAAATTTCTACACATAGGAGCTAATATTTTTTTGTTCTAGGAAATTATCTAAGCCTTTTTTAAAGCCATCTACTGTCCCTGCTGTGACCAGCTCCTGCGGTAGTTTATTCAATAAATTCACCGTTCTCACAGTAAAGAAGACTTGTCGCCTCTGCAGGTTGAACCTTTCTTTTTCCAGACGGAGGGAGTGCCCCCTTGTTTTTTGAGGGGGTTTTACATGGAACAGGATTTGACCATATTTTTTTGTATGTGCCATTTATATATTTATATAAGTTAATCATGTCCCCCCTTAGTCGTCTTTTCTCAAGGCTAAATAGGTTTAGCTTACCTGTGCTTACATGTTCTGAGCTGTGCAGATGCTCACGTCAGCAAAGCTCACTGCTATGTAACACTGTTCAGAAAATGGTGGCTAACCCTGTTTATTGCAGGCACCGGGAATACCGGCTCGGGCACAGTCTTTAATATTTACTTTAGTGTGCAAAAACAGTGTAGTATGGGCAAGTAATCAATGTCGGAACATTGAATAACTTACAAAGGGGCTGTTTTTAAATTTGATAAAAGGTGACTGATCCCACCTAATGGGTTCTGGTGCTAGGGCTGCGACCCATAAATCAGCAACTATTGTGCCAGCAGGGCTGAGTAGGCCCTGAAGCCAGAGAGGGCCCATTGCTGTGGCGGTGGAGTGCAGGAACCTCCCCACAGATGATTGCTGTGAAAGAGGCAGCATTGGATGTAACAAGTGGAAGTTGCGTGAAGCCTCCCTGTAATTTAGTTGCTGAGACGATGGGTTACCCCTGTATCAGGGAAGAGTCCGAGCTCTGTCCCAAGGAAACCAAGCTGGTAAAACCCCATTTCCTGCATTGCCTGAAATTGCCGCCATTTTGTGTAATATTTTAAGTGACTGTGCCTATCTGCTAAGAACAGTTTTTTGTATTTCCTTTTGGTCGTTTTGCAAACATTACCGGCCTACTAAAAGAAACCTGCATCAAACCTGGGTTTCTTGTCATCATACTGCCAGTAACAATGCAAGGTCAAATACGTTACTCGCCCTCACTAGCCTCCCCTCATGCCAAATTTTATGGTCAAAAGGACCATAACAATTTTATTCTATTGGAAATAAAAGGTGGATTTCTGACTTTAAAGAACGGAGGGTAAAATAATAGACATGTTCCTCACCTCTGTACCTGAGATATGGTTGTGTTATACTAGATATTGTCTATAGAAGATATACATGTTAAAAACACATATATTCTGATTTATCAGGAAGATACTATCACACCTCTGCGGGTCTAGAACTCATATCTAGCCTGAGTGTTATCAGTAATTAATATAAATATTAATTACCTGTCTTGTGATTCCTTTCTTGCTGCTGACAGGATTACATGTCACGTTCCTTCTTCTCACTGGGATCAGTCATCTGTAAAGAATCAAAGGTGTGATAATATGTTCCTGATACATGTTATAGACACTTTTATGTATAACACACTAGGGCCATAATTATTTATCTCAGGTATAATGTACAAATAGAAAATAAAGAAAAAGACGACACTAAGGACCTGTTCACATCACCGTTGCCCTTCCGTTGAGGGATTCCGTCGGAGGTTTCCGTCGGGTTAACCCCTCAAAAATGAAACAAAATAACATGCCCCCCCCCTTTCCTGTACTGTATGGCAAAACCCAATTTTATGGTCAAAATTAGAATAACAAGTGTATTCTATTGTAAGGCCCCTTGGGTGCCTAGAATTATGGAGCTTATGTGTATATTGCTTATATATATTTTAAATTAATGTTTATTATCAATGTAATCTTAAATGGTTAACACAATTATTTTTTCTGAGTCGTTATAAAGGGTTACCTGTGCCTAGTAGGCAACAGTTCTCCAAAAAGATTCAGGATTGTTACCACACAGGGTTCTCAGTGGTGAAGTGGATGCAACGGCATGGAAATCCACTTTTTAAGGGAGTCCATTTTCCAAAAGCAAAGGAGCTGAAGAGCCCTTTCCAAAAACTTATGGACTGTTATTGTTGTCCCGTGCTTTTTAAAAGGATGTGTTATCCTCTAAAAATAGTTTCTCCAGCCACCCTTCCCTGCATGTGGCATGGCCGGAAGTTCCCGGCTTGCAGTAAAGTGGTCCGGGGATGTGGGACAGCGCTCGTGTAGAGGAAGGAGGAGTCAGTCCTTACATTGCAACCTCATCTAACAGGTCCATGAGGCAGGGTTCTGCTCTGTCCCTGAGGAAGCAGTAGGGGCATGGATGGCTCGAGGTGTGGTGGAAGGAGCAGTCCTGTGGTTATAAAGTGCAGGCAGACTATGGAGGGCAGTCGGTAGCATCAGTGGTGAGACAGGTGTAGACTCCAAAGGGAGTTTATTGCCCCCTCAATGCGATTGGTGGGAAAGACCGTTGTCATAGGATACGGACGAAGACTGCCTCCTATTGCATCATTGGGATCTGCAGTTGACCACGGTCAAGAGACTGGTCGTCCAGCTGCTGGAACAATCTTGGAGGCACCCTTGGGTGATGCCAGGATTCCTGTGAATGGTGAGTCACCTTCATGTTTGGCTGCGTAGTCAAGCACAAATGTGTTGACGGATGTGGATTTGTTCTCTATTTTAAAGGACAACTTGGGCTTGTTTGGGTGGCAAAGGGTGGATTATAAGCTCTGCCAGTAAAGCCAGTAGGTTAATACCCCGCCTGACTAGATGGTTTGTACAGATTAACCTTTTGTGGCTTATTATTCTGTGGTGTGGCTCCTCTGGGAATTTACCTGTCCACCAATATAGGGGACAAGATCCACAGACGAGAATTTGTGATATTTGGTTTCAGTGGATCACGTAATGGTGGACAAAGAGCGTATTGTGGACAAGAAGCTAAGTTTTGAGAGAGGGTCTGAGAAAAATTCCAAAGTGGTAAAGACCTGTAAGATGTAACATGTCATTTAAAACGAGATAGCCTTGCTGTAAATATCACAGAGATGCTACATAAGTGTCAGGATTGTGAATAGACATGACGTCCTTGCTGGAGGTAATGTAAATTCACTTTCAGGACACTTGAGTAACGTTATAATGTGTTTATGTGGCTGCACATAGCGATATAGCTATATCACTATGTGCTGTGTAAATGAATGGGGAGAAGTGTATGACGCTGATTGGTCATTGATTGGTCAGCGCCATACACTTCTCTCCACAATGCCCACTTGGTCAAAAAGTAAAACACGCCCAGTTGTCCATTAAGAAACTCATTAGCATGAAGCTAAAATAGGTCATAACTCCTTAAAAATGATCGTTTTTCTAAATAAAAAACACTGCTGTAATCTATATTACAGCGCCGATCATATTATGTAGACGATAGGCCACTTATAATGTGAGCCCAGAGCTAAGCAGAGCTGGGCAGAGGGCGGTCATGACGGGTCTGGACCTGCAAGGGGTCATTTAGAGGGGTATTTTGGTTATAGGTTGGTGGGTGGGTTTGAGTCAGGAATTGTGCTAGGGGGTTGTGAGCATTGGGGGTGGAGTTAATGGGATGTATATATAGTGGGATAAGCAGGGAAGCCATGTTATGGCTTGAAAAATTTTGTCAAGAATAGAGGTGTGCAGCCAGTGTCAGGGTAGCTGTTTTCTGGTCAGTTTTAGGGCCTAGAGTTATGGAGGGTTTAGAGCAGTTAATTGCTAGGGTTAGGGAGCAGGCAGCTGATAATAGGCTGGAGTGTGTCCAGGAGCAGCTAGGGGCTTTAGCAGGCTACCCGGCGGGGCGTCCTCCCAGTCCTCTTGAACGCTTGAGCCCCTCTGCTTCCCCAGCCCCCCGGCGCAGACGGAGGAGTGTGACTCCCCCCTTACCTGTTTCCGCGGTAGTGGTCCCTGGTGTGACAGATCCGGTGGCTGGCGACGGTGGCGTTGTTCCGGTGTCGGGGACTGGAGCCATGGCGGTGTCGGGAGCGGCGGCAGCAGTGGAGAGGCCTGGAGTGAGAGGCCGAGGTGCGGTTCGCCGGGTGTCCAGTCGGGGTCAGCGCAGCACAGTCCGTGTGCCTGAGGAGCGACGTGGAGATGGACGTTGAGGGAAGCGGTGGTGCAGCGGCGGGGAGCAGTCCCCCTCCTTTCCAGTGTGGTGGGCTCGTTCAGGGAGCCTGTCAGGAGTTCTTCTGTGGGGCCGGAAGCAAGCCAGGACTCTGCGGCTGTCACGGTGAGTGCCTTCAGCGCTGCTAGAGTGCCATCTGCTGGGTCAGGGGCCAGTGTGCATAGTACACCCGTTAGCATGGGTGATTTGGCGCCATCTAGTCGCCGTTCGGAACATTGCAGTGTCGGTGGTAGGCCGGCGCCACCTGCTGTTCAGGAAAATTATTACATCGTGGTGGCAGGCCTGCGCCACCTCCTGGCCATTTTCGTTATAGCAGCAGTAGTGGTAGGTCTGCACTGACTTCTGAATATGTACAACATTTGCATCATCCAGCGCCTCCTGAGGGTGACGTTGACCAGGTGGCAGGTGTTTCGTTTGTTTGTTTATTTGTTGTTCCAGGTGTCGTCATGATGGGAGTCCGGTGTAGAAGCGGCCGATGCTTTGCGGCGGGCACTCTGGGTGCCTTGGATGCTCGGTCAGAAGACGGCTTTGGTGGATTCAGGACGGACAGCCCCGTTAGTGTTTGGCGACGGGCAGCCTTCTGGTGAGTCACGGCGCTTACACACCATACACGTGGGCAGTAATTTTAGTAAAGAAGAGGCTGGACGCAGCCTGCAAGGCTTAGGAGGGAAGCCTCCATGACGGACCTAGTAGGGAAAGGGTTAACTATGAGGGAGAGGTAGGGGGTGGAGGATGAGAGGAGGGAGGAGTTAGGGGGCCATTACCAGGCTTCCCGCTGCTTTCGGCACTGAGCGGAGTAACACATACTAGTATAAGCTCCTCCGTTGTCCCGCTCTGTGCCATGTCGAAGGCCGACATACTTGCGCGGCTGCGTGCTGCAGCTGTTCACCACGGTCCCGGGTGGTTGGAGGAGACCGTGGCGGCACTCACCAGGATCCCGGACGCCGAATCGTCGCCACGTCAGGCACGGCACCCGAGGTCTGTTGCTGAAGGGGACAGGCTCCCCTCCCCTGGCCCCCTTCCTAGCAGTAATATGGCGGCGGGGGGGGAGTCGGCAACACCCGCTCCTGCTCAGAGGAGGCAGAGAGCGTCGCCAGGGGCGACGGTGACTCAGGCCGGGTCTACCCGTCGCTCCCGGCGGTCCCGCCCTCCAGAACGCCTCAGCCCTGAGGTGGTCCCGCGGACGCGGCGTCGCAGAGGGAGCCCTACAAAGGACGCTGCAGGCCAGGCAGCTGGGGGGGCCGCCTCTTCCCAGGCCCTGCGTCCTGGCAGGAATCCCCAGCCGCGACGGGGTCCGGCGGTAATCAGGGAGTCGCAGGCCGGGCTCCCTGTCACCCCTCCCCCATCGGATGCAAGATTTGGAGGACAATCTACGGCCGCCCCGCCTGGTGATGCTCCGGCCAGGGGGCAGGCTTCATCGGGATCGTCTAGACGGACACCTAGAGCTGCAGCGACGACGATGCAACAGGTCCGATCGGGTGTCTGGGTCCCAGCGGTCGGGCGGCAGGTTGCCGGCCCATCTGTCAGTGCGTCGTCGTTCCCGTGTAGGAGATGTCGGTGGGATGGCCAGTCGTCTGCGAGAGAGGAGCTGGAGGAAGGTGAACTGGACGTTTATCGGCGAGGTCAGGATGGTCCGGCTGACGGGAACACAGCGCCTGTGCAGCCCGGTGAGTGCATAACTCCGTCTTTGTCATATCCTGCGATTTTTATGTCGGGTGTCGGCGGGGGGGCTGCTAGCGTAGCGTCGGCGGCCGGTAGCGGCGCGGTCGGGCGTGACGACGCGGGTCTAGCGGACTTAGTGGGTTGCTTGCGGGAGCTGGTCGGGCGTCTAGATAAGGCGGAGGCTCCAGTAGTTACGGAGGTGTCCCCGGCGGTAGTTTGGGAAGGCCCCCGGGAAGTGGAATCGTTACAGGCGCGGCCCGGGATGGGGGCAAAAGAGGCGGTCGCGGTGTCAGTACAGACCGAGGCCCAAAAGGAAGGCGATAGGGTGCTTATTGATGATCGTGCTCGTGGGGAGGTGTATGTTTGCTTCGAAGGTCCATTGGGGGCGCATTTAAAGCAGGAGGTGCGTGAGTGGATATGGAAGGACGAATATGTCGAGATTTTTTCTCTCCTGCCGCTTGCTAAATTCAATTTGGATAAGAGAAAGCGGGACGAGAGTAAGAAGGATGAGGAGGAACGTCGGCGGTATAGGCTTATCCCGCAGACGCTCGTCAATTGGTCGCAGGCGTTTGCGATATTAGCCAGTGTGATAGGGGAAAAGGCGCCGGAAAATTGTTCGGCGTTGTTTTGCTATTTTGATGCCATTGGGGAGGCTCATAGGGCATATGGGGGGCAGGCGTGGCTAAGATACGACGAGCAATTCCGTCAGCGGAAAGCGGTTCGGCCGGCGATTCGGTGGGACCAGAAGGATATTGCTCTCTGGTTAAGGGTTACGGCTCCGGTTAGGCAGTCCTTTCCCGGGAGCGTCGGCCAGGGAGGCCAGTCCAGTCAGGTCGGGCAAGGCGTCGGGGCAAAGCTGGGATTCTGCTGGCAATTCAACGATGGCCAGTGTAAGTTCGGGGCCACGTGCAAGTTCAAGCACGTGTGTTCAGAGTGTAATGGTGCATCCCACGGGGCTGCAAAATGTATGCGAAAGAAGAGGTCAGGGAACCAGTCCTCCTCGGTTAGTCAAGGGGTTGTCACCGGTGAGGGTGGAAAGGATGGTCCCTTATCTAAATGAGTATCCGGATAGGGCGGCGGCCATGTTACTTTACGAAGGGTTTTGTGTTGGGTTTATTATTCCTCCGCCTCCTTATGAGGTCCCGGTTACGCGGAGGAACCTTAAGTCGGCCTATTTGCATGCTCAGGTCGTGTCGGAAAAATTGTTTAAAGAGGTTTCGTTGGGTCGTATGGCGGGGCCTTTTGTTGATCAGCCAACAAAAGATTTAGTGGTGTCCCTGTTGGGTATTGTTCCAAAGTGCGAGCCTCGGAAATTTCGTTTGATTCAGCATTTATCGTTTCCCAGGGGTTCGTCAGTGAATGACGGGATTGATCACGAGTTGTGCTCCGTAGTGTATACCTCATTCGATAAGGCGGTGGGGTTAGTTCGGACTGCGGGTCCCGGCGCGCTGTTAGCAAAAACCGACATCGAGGCGGCTTTCAGGTTGTTGCCAGTTCATCCAAAGAGCCAACGGCTGTTGGGTTGTTTTTGGAATGGGGCTTTTTACGTGGATAGGTGCCTTCCGATGGGATGTTCCCTTTCTTGCGCATACTTCGAGGCGTTTAGTAGCTTCGTTGAGTGGGTGACGAAGGGAGTAGCTGGGGTCGACTCTTTGATACATTACTTGGACGATTTCTTGTGCGTCGGCCCGGGGGGTTCGCCGGTTTGCGGTAATTTGCTTCATGCATTGCAGAAGGTGGCGGGGGATTTTGGGATCCCTTTGGCGCCAGAAAAGACTGAGGGCCCGGTATCGACTATTTGCTTTTTGGGTATTGAAATTGACTCGGTGGCAATGGAGTGTCGTCTTCCTGCGGATAAGTTGGGGGCTTTGATTCAGGAGGTACGCCGGGCTTGTAGGTTAAAGAAAATTACGCTGCGTGAGCTTCAGTCGTTGCTGGGGAAGTTGAATTTCGCTTGCCGGATTATGCCAATGGGGAGGGTATTTGGTAGACGTTTGGCGGCGGCAACGGCGGGGGTGCGTGCGCCACATCATTTTGTGCGGCTCAAGGAGGAGCATCGAGCTGATCTGCAGGTATGGGATAACTTCTTGGGCCAGTATAACGGTCGCTCGCTATGGATGGCTCCGGCACAGGATACGAGTGATTTAAATATTTTTACGGATGCGGCGGGGGCGGGCGGTTTTGGAGCGTACGGGGGAGGTCCGTGGTGCGCAGGTCAATGGCCGGCTAGCTGGGTGTCCAGTGGACTCACGCAGAATCTGGCCCTGCTCGAGCTGTTCCCCATCGTGGTTGCGGCGACCATTTGGGGGGACAGGCTCAGGGATAAGAAGGTTCGTTTTTACTGCGACAACATGGGGGTGGTGCTGGCCATTAATAACATCACGGCATCATCTCCGCCGGTAGTTCAGTTGTTGCGACATTTAGTGTTGGTGTGCTTGTCATTGAACGCGTGTGTGGTGGCGGTTCATGTGCCGGGGGTACGGAATTGTATCGCTGATGCTCTTTCTCGCTCGCAGTGGGACCAGTTTCGGCAATTGGCACCGGGAGCGGACCGTCTCGGTTTGGCTTGTCCGGAACATCTCTGGGATCTGGTCTCGGTCCCGTAGAACGATTTGTGGAAAGGTCTTTAGCGCGCACAACGTGGAGTGCTTATTCTGCTTGTTGGAGGCAGTGGGAGGAGTGGGTAAGAGAGTTGGGTGACGTCAACACGGATAGAGACTCAACACGGATAGAGACAGGTTGGTAGGGGACGCCTGGGAGGCGGGGTTTTCTTTGGCAAAGGTTAATCGTTTCATGTCTGCGGTAGCATTTGGTTTTAAGTTGCGGGGCTTTCGGGATATATCTAAGGAATTTTTAGTGGGACAGGCTTTGAAGGGTCTGCGCCGAGGTAGGGTCGAGGCGGATTGTAGAAGGCCTGTGTCGTTTTCTCTTCTTAGCTCTTTGGGCGGATCATTAGCATCGGTCTGTCGTTCTTCGGCCGAGATGGAGTTGTTTCGGTTCGCATTTTCTTTGGCGTTCTTTGGGGCATTCAGAATTGGCGAGCTGGTGTCGCCTAGTACCAAGCGGGCAGGGGGGTTGAGACTGGGGGAGGTGAGCCTATATGCGGATCGGCTCGAGGTATGGTTGCGCCGGTCAAAAACTGACCAATTGGGAAAGGGAAAGCTGATAGTTTTGTTCGCCCTCCCTGGTTCGGCTATGTGCCCGGTCGCTTGCATGTGGGGTTTTGAGCCACGAGGGGGGTCTCCAGAGTTGCCATTGTTATGTCACGAGGATGGGTCATTTTTGTTCAGATTTCAATTTGGAGCTGTATTTAAAAAATGTTTGGCGGCGGTCGGTGTCGCGGCGGGCCCGTATTCATCTCATTCCTTCAGGATTGGCGCAGCAACAGAAGCAGGGCGCTGGGGGTTGGATGATGAAGGGGTGCGGCACATCGGTCATTGGGAGTCCAACAGATTTAGGTTTTATGTCCGCCCCCATCTGTTATGAGTCATGTTGTTAGCGGTTGAAAAATGTTTGTGTGTTGGTATCTAATTTTCTTTTCCGTTTCAGATACGCCTCCATGTCTGGTGTGGTTGTTGGGCCACTCTTACGTGCATTGGGGGGCTTTGAGGGCGGACGTCTGCCCGGATGGTCGCCAGTTGCGCATTCCGCGGCAGGATGCGGTTTTGCATTGGCTGGGATTTAGAGGTATGTCATGTAGCAGGGTGTTAGCGGAATTCCAGACATATTCCCGGCTGGATAGGGTTGCAGAGGTCTTGGTATTGCACGTGGGTGAGAATGACTTGGGGGTCCGCCCCTTTCGTGAGTTGGTGCGGGATATTAAACATGATATGTTGTGTTTGTGGGTTTCTTATCCCAGGTTGGTGATAGTGTGGTCGGACATTGTCCCAAGGAAACATTGGCGACTGGCTAGGTCAGTGGAACGAGTCAATAAGGCTCGCATTAAAGTTAATCGGGCGGTGTCCCGTTTTGTAGCCAAAAATGGGGGCATTTGCGTGCGGCACAGAGATTTGGAGTCAGGAGTGGGGAACTACTGGAGGAGTGATGGGGTTCATTTGACCGAGGTTGGGATCAATCTGTGGAGCCTGGCAATAACAGAGGGAATTGAAAGGGCGGTGGTGGTGTGGCGGAAACTCACAGGCTTAAGGTGGTCAAGGCCTGTTTCGCTGTGGCGGGGGGAGTCCTTGAGGTCAGTCAGTACAAAATGGTGGGGGGGTCGCATCGGGGGTATGCGTCCCCCAAAAAAGGTACATGGTTGAAGACTTCATCGGGTGTTATCCCTTTGAAGTGGTCTTCTGGTGGTTGGAGCCATCTGCAGAGGTGAGCGGTGCCTTCAAGCTGGTTTACGGCTGGAGGTAATTGGTTGGTGGTGGTTGCAGATGGCTAACTCGGGGTGTTTAAAAAGGAATATCTAAAATGGCTTCAAGGACTTCCCCTGCTCGGATTAATGTTAACGTTAAATTGTTATTTATGATTCTGACCCATGTTGGGTCATGTGAATTATTAGAAGGAATTCTCTGGTTGGATTCCTAATTAGTTATCCGAATGTTTCGGATTTAAATGGTATTTTATAAAACTGTGAAATTAATAAACGGCTGCTGTGGCCATTTCATATCCAACCTCGGTGTCACGTGTCTTGTCTAAAAGGTGGGGGTGGAGGGATAGGAAGGGATAAGTGAAGGTTTACTAACACACGACTCTACTTAGGCAGGTCAAGAAGAGGCTGGACGCAGACTGCAAGGCTTAGGAGGGAAGCCTCCATGACAGACCTAGTAGGGAAAGGGTTAACTATGAGGGAGAGGTAGGGGGTGGAGGATGAGAGGAGGGAGGAGTTAGGGGGCCGTTACCAGGTTTCCCGCTGCTTTCGGCATTGAGCCGGAAGCAGCGGGAGGAGTAACACATACTAGTATAAGCTCCCACCCTCCCGCCCTTTGTTTGTTGATCCCTTGTGGTCTTTATGTGAGTACGTCTATGAGTGCTTTGCTTTTACTGTGTGCTTATCTAACATGTTGTTTTTATTTTCATTCGGAGTAGGTCCAGGTGTCATAGCAGCTGGCGGGGGGAGTCCTTGAGGTCAGTCAGTACAAAATGGTGGGGGGGTCGCATCGGGGGTATGCGTCCCCCAAAAAAGGTACATGGTTGAAGACTTCATCGGGTGTTATCCCTTTGAAGTGGTCTTCTGGTGGTTGGAGCCATCTGCAGAGGTGAGCGGTGCCTCCGAGCTGGTTTACGGCTGGAGGTAATTGGTTGGTGGTGGTTGCAGATGGCTAACTCGGGGTGTTTAAAAAGGAATATCTAAAATGGCTTCAAGGACTTCCCCTGCTCGGATTAATGTTAACGTTAAATTGTTATTTATGATTCTGACCCATGTTGGGTCATGTGAATTATTAGAAGGAATTCTCTGGTTGGATTCCTAATTAGTTATCCGAATGTTTCGGATTTAAATGGTATTTTATAAAACTGTGAAATTAATAAACGGCTGCTGTGGCCATTTCACATCCAACCTCGGTGTCACGTGTCTTTTCTAAAAGATGGGAGTGGAGGGATAGGAAGGGATAAGTGAAGGTTCACTAACACACGACTCTACTTAGGCAGGTCATGAGAGTAGTCTAGTGGGGCAAGTACCTGTAGGTTGCGGTTCTACGGGGGATTTGTCAGTCACGAGTGGAGTTTGGGGAAATTTGTTAGATGGGTTACGTCAGTTGTTAGCTTCAGTTGATACTTCTCGTGGGTCACAGCTAGCAGGTCCCATTGGAGCTTGGTCAGTGCAGGGACAGTTAGAGGGGGGTGCTCGTAGGGAGAGTACTGCGAGTGCTGAGGCAGGCTCTTCGTCATTTAACGCCTTAGATGCCGGGGTCCAGACGGAGAAGGTAGATGGGGCTAATAAGCCCTTGCCAGTTTCGGATACTGCAAAGGGGAGCATGTACATTCGCTTTGAAGGACCATTAGGGACCCACTTAAAGCCAGAGCTCCGTGAAAATATTTGGAAAAGGGAGAATTTGGATATTTTTACTTTATTGCCGTTGGAGCGATTTAGTGTGGAACGGTGGGAAAAGGGCAAGGAACATTGTAAGGAGGAGGATGATGAGAGAAGACGGTATAGGCTGATTCCGCGCACATTTGGGAATTGGCTACAAGCTTTTTCCATCATGGCTAGCGTTATATTGGAGAAATGCCCAGAACATTGTTCCGGTTTATTTTATTACTTGAATTCTATTTGGGAGGCTTATAGAACGTATGAGGGTACTGCTTGGCTTAAATATGATGAGCAGTTTCGTCAGCGTATGGCGGTTCAGTCATCCCTGCGGTGGGATCATAAGGACATAAGCTTTTGGCTGCACCTTATGACTACACCAAAGGGGGCTGGTCAGGGGGGTCATGTTGAAGTCGCGAGTTTGCATAACCCCTTTCAGTCGTCACCCGGCGGGTCTAGATCAGCGGGTTCATCGGGGAGTTTTAAGAAAGGGGTCTGCTGACTCTACAACGAGAGCACCTGTAAATGGGGAACTAATTGTGTCTATAGATACGAATGTGCCGGGTGTGGGGGTGGTAACCACCCCATCTTCAAGTGTTTTAAGCGGGCACGAGGAGGCACGGCGAAGCCAGGGGATGGTTCTGCTAAAGGAGGTGAGTCCAGTAAACCTCGATGCTATGACGCCTTGGCTAAAGAGGTACCCCGACAATGAGAGGGCGCAGCTGTTATTGAACGGTTTTGGGGACGGATTTAGGATTCCGTTCTCCCCGGGGGTGGGTGTTTTGATGGCTAATAATCTGCGTTCGGTACGTCATTTAATGAGGCGGTTCATTTGGTTAGGACGGCGGGGCAAGGGGCGCTTATGGCTAAGGTGGATGTGGAGTCTGTATTTCGCCTTTTGCCGGTGCACCCAGAATCCATGCACTTGCTGGGGTGCTCGTTTGATGGCCTTTTTTATATTGATAGGTGCCTTCCTATGGGGTGCTCTATTTCTTGTGCCTATTTCGAAGCCTTCAGCACGTTTTTGGAGTGGGTGGTCCATGAACGAGCCGGCTCTAAAGCAGTTATTCATTATTTGGATGACTTCTTTTGTGTGGGCCCTGCGGCTCGGCCGTCGTGTGCAATATTGTTATGGGCAATGATGGATGTTTTTGTTGACTTTGGGGTTCCGTTGGCGTTTGAAAAAACCGAAGGACCAACCACTACGATCTGTTTTTTGGGAATTGAAATTGATTCCCAGGCAATGGAATGTAGGTTGCCAGAGGCAAAACGTATTCATCTGCGAGCAACGGTGCAGGAGGCTCTGGTGAGAACAAAAATCACCCTGCGGCTCCTGCAATCTTTATTGAGGAAACTCAATTTTGCCTGTAGAATTATGCCCATGGGCCATGTTTTTTGTAGGCGCTTAGCACAAGCAACTGCTTGTGTTAGATGTCCCCACTGTTTTATTCGCCTTGGCAAGGAGCATAAGGCGGATTTGAGGGTTTGGGATTCCTTTTTGGTAGAATATAACGGCGATCATTATGGATTGCAGAGGGAGTTTCGAATGTGGAGATGCAATTGTGTACTGATGCTTCCGCTTCTATCGGTTTCAGGGCATATTTTCAGGGAAAATGGTGTGTTGGTACTTGGCCACTAGAGTGGAGGGAGTGTGGTTTGATGGGTAATCTTTGTTTTCTGGAGTTGTTTCCCATTCTTGTTGCAGTGGAAATTTGGGGACAGCTTTTGTCCAATCGGTCTGTGGTTTTTTACTGTGATAACATGGTGGTCGTGTGCGCTATTAATAGTTTGTCCGCCAATTCCCCCCCGGTAATCACAGTGCTACGCCAGTTGGTCCTGCTGTGTTTGAGATGGAACATTCTATTTAGGGCTCATCATGTTCCTGGAGTTTCCAATGACATTGCAGATGCTTTATCTCGATTGCAATGGGATAGTTTCCGTTGGCTAGCTCCAGAGGCGGAGAGGGATCTGGTTTATTGCCCCGAGCACCTTTGGAGGGTGGTGTCGCTCGTCTGATATGGTGGGCGAAGCGTTCGCTGGCCCCTGCTACGTGGGATGCTTATACCACGATCTGGGTGAGATGGTTCCAGCTGGAGGATTCGTGGTGTAGTCAAGGGAGTCCTTTTAGTGCCTTAGAGGGGATGTTTTGTTTTTTGTTATCTCTTATGCAGAGTGGATCTTCAGCTTCCTCTGTTGTTAAGTCGATAGCGGCACTTCCCTTTTTCTTTAAGTTAATTGGTTGTACGGATGTTACTAAGCATTTCTTGATACGGCGGGCTCTGCAGGGTTTTCAAAAAGGGCATGTCGGGCAGGATAAGCGTGGGCCCGTGTCTTTTGCAATGTTGGAGGGACTTTATTCTCAGTTGCACAGGATATCCCATTCAGATTATGAGAGGTTGTTGTTTCAATTGGCTTTCTCTTGGGCTTTCTATGGGACTTTTAGGGTTGGCAAATTTTGGTTAGTCCCTCAAAACGGGTGCAGGGCGGTATTCAAGTAACCGATGTGTTTTTTTCAGGATAGTGTGTTGAGAATAATGTTGTATCATTCAAAAACTGACAGGAATGGAAAAGGTTTTGAGATTTGTTTGACTTAAATTCATGAGGGGGAATCGTGCCCAGTGGGGTGTTTTCTGCATTTCATGGCTGTGTGTCCTCAGGGATTTTCCTCTTTGCTGGTGCTTGCGGATGGTTCAGCGTTGTCCAGATATCAATTTATTGCTGTCTTTAAGAAATGCGTACAAGGGTTGGGCCTTTCACATCTGGATTACAGCTCTCGTTCTTTTAGGATTGGAGCTGCTACTGAGGCTTCTCGTTTTGGGCTCGACACTGCTTCAGTTAAGAGGATTGGCCGCTTGGAGTCCAGCCGCTTTCGTTCCTATGTTAGGCTGCATTTGCTGGAATGTTGATTTCTTTATCTTGGGTTTATTTTGTGTGGGGGGGATGTCATTCTTTTTCTGTGTGACTAATTTTCTGTTGCTTTCAGGTTCTGCAAAATGTGTGGTTTGGCTTCTTGGCCATTCCTATATTTACTGGGCTGAAAGGAGTGCCCGTGTGCGTCCGAATGGTAGGTATTTGGGTTTAGATCCGGATGAGGTGGAGGTACACTGGTTCGGAGTTTGTGGCCTGACCTGGGATCAGGTTAGGCCTTTGTTTCAGGATGCGGTTAGGTCCTGGGGTCTACCTGACATCTTGATAATTCATGCAGGGGGTAATGACATCGGGAGTTATCCCATGCGGAACCTCATTAAGACCATTAAGAGGGACTTCTTATGTTTTGTAGACACCCATCCTGGGCTTTTGATTATCTGGTCCAAAATTGTACAGCGGGTAAAATGGTGCAATGCGCAGTCAGTGTCGGCGCTGAATAGGACCAGAGTTAAGATTAATAAGACAGTGGCCAAGTTTATTCGCCTAAATGGTGGGTTGTTAGTTCATCACCGACTGTTGGAGGATCGGGGCGCGTACATTGGAAAGGATGGGGTTCACTTAACGGATGTGGGCCTGGATGTTTTTAATTTTGGCCTCCAAGAAGGGCTGGAGTTGGGTTTCCAAATGTGGCGGCGCATGAAAATTTAAGGAGTCAAGTTTTCATGCTGTGGTGGGTCCTTGGCAACGCTATTTATGTTTTTATATATTGCTGTCTTTGACGCAATCAATATATTGGTTTTATTTTAAAGCTATGGATTTGGGCTTCTCTAAGGGGCGGACCCTGGGAAGCGTGGTGCTTTAGAATACTCGTGGTGACGCCACTGTAGCTTATATGGTCACGGCTAGTGGTTTAAAGGCATGGTGTCGCCCCAAAAACATGTTTTTTTTTTAAAATTTAAACATTTAGTGTGTGGGTGATTAAACATTGTTCAAATTTTTTTTATTTTTTTCGCGAGTCAGGAAATATTATAAATTTTTTCAAATTTATAATACTACCCATTTTTGGTCACTAGATGGAGCTGTTTGGAGCTAGTTCCCAAAATTGCAGCATTGCAACATTGGGTTAAAAGCTATCGCTCTAGTGAGCTCTCAGCATCCCCCCCTCCTTTATCCTGGCTAGTGCCGGGATAAACGAGGGGTTTGAAAGGTTTAACCTCCTACACTGTGTGTCGCCATTTTTTGAGGTAACCCACAGTGTAGTAGGTTTACATGCAGTAGTAAACACACACAAACACTAACATACATTGAAATCGCTTACCTGCTCCTGCCGCCGCGGCCCGTCCGCTCCCTTTGCTGCCGCTGTTCCATGTGCACTTGTCCGGAAGCCGCGACCGGAAGTAGTAATATTACTGTCCAGCCGCGACTTCCGGTCCACAGGAAAATGGCGCCGGACGGCGCCAATTTCGAATAGGACTGTGTGGGAGCGGCGCATGCGCAGTTCCCACACAGACGCCGTACACGGCAGTCAATGGGACGGGAGCCGTTCGCAGTCCCTATGGGACTGTGGCTGCCGTATTCCATGTCTGTGTGTGTCGTTAATCGACACACACAGAAATGGAACAAAAAATGGCAGCCCCCATAGGGAAGAAAAAGTGTGAAAATAAGAAACAGTAAAACACAAACACACAAATGAAAATAAACGTTTATATTAAGGCACTAACATCTTTAACATATAAAAAAATTATTTGTGATGACACTGTTCCTTTAAGGGTATTGCTTTATTTATGTTTTGGAGGTTGTCAAGGACTTAGCCACATAATGTTAATATGTTAATTATGTTTATGATATGTTTATACTTGTTTTTTATATATTCTCAGGTTCTGTAAAAGAAATCATCTAATAAAGCTGTGACAAGCACCTTCCAATTTTAATTGTGTCGTTGTATATTTATTAGATAGGAGGGTGTTTGTGTGGCCCCTTGTCGCCCTTGTACCGTCATGTGAGCCCAGAGCTAAGCAGAGCTGGGCAGAGGGCGGTCATGACGAATCTGGGCATGCAAGGGGTCATTTAGAGGGGTATTTTGGTTATAGGTTGGTGGGTGGGTTTGAGTCAGGAATTGTGCTAGGGGGTTGTGAGCATTGGGGGTGGAGTTAAGGGGATGTTTATATAGTGGGATAAGCAGGGAAGTCATTTTATGCCTTGAAAAATTTTGTCCCGCCTGCCGTCCCGTTAATTTTTCTTTTGAGCGGAGATGAGCGGTCACTATATGCATATACACTTCCATTGCGATGCTGCCACCTAGTGGCCAGGAAGCATTTTTATGTGTTGTTTTAGTCACAGGACCTGTGCTTACATGTTCTGAGCTGTGCAGATGCTCACGTCAGTAAAGCTCACTGCTATGTAACACTGTTCAGACAATGGTGGCTGACCCTGTTTATTGCAGGCACCGGGAAAACCGGCTCGGGCACTGTCTTTAATATTTACTTTAGTGTGCAAAAACAGTGTAGTATGGGCAAGTAATCAGTGTCGGAACATTGAATAACTCACAAAGGGGCTGTTTTTAAATTTGATAAAAGGCGACTGTTCCCACCTAATGGGTTCAGGTGCAAGGGCTGCGACCCATAAATCAGCAACTATTGTTCCAGCAGGGCTGAGTAGGCCCTGAAGCCAGAGAGGGCCCATTGCTGTGGCGGTGGAGTGCAGGAACCTCCCCACAGATGATTGCTGTGAAAGAGGCAGCATTGGATGTAATAAGTGGAAGTTGCGTGAAGCCTCCCTGTTGTTTAGTTGCTGAGACGATGGGTTACCCCTGTATCAGGGAAGAGTCCGAGCTCTGTCCCAAGAAAACCAAGGTGGTAAAACCCCATTTCCTGCATTGCCTGAAATTGCCGCCATTTTGTGTAATATTTTAAGTGACTGTGCCTCTCTGCTAAGAACAGTTTTTTGTATTTACTTTTGGTCGTTTTGCAAACATTACCGGCCTACTAAAAGAAACCTGCATCAAACCTGGGTTTCTTGTCATCATACTGCCAGTAACAATGCAAGGTCAAATACATTACTCGCCCTCACTAGCCTCCCCTCATGCCAAATTTTATGGCCAAAAGGACCATAACAATTTTATTCTATTTGAAATAATAGGTGGATTTCTGACTTTAGAGAACAGAGGGTAAAATAATAGACATGTTCCTCACCTCTGTACCTGAGATATGGTACAATTTGTCCCGTAAAAATTAATCCCTCATATGGCTGTGTCAACGAAAAAATAAAAGAGTTATGACTTTTGGAAGGCGGGGAAGAAAAAAACAAAAACATAAAAATGAAACTTAGCCTGGTCCTGAAAGGGTTAATCTAAGACTGAATAGCTTTTAAAAATTATATTAAAAATAAAAGGGGAGTTATGACTACAAAACAGAGGGTAAAGAACAGAGATGTTCCTCACCTCTGTACCTGAGATATGGTTGTGTTATACTAGATATTGTCTATAGAAGATATACATGTTAAAAACACATATATTCTGATGTATCAGGAAGATACTATCACACCTCTGCGGGTCTAGAACTCATATTTAGCCTGAGTGTTATCAGTAATTAATATAAATATTAATTACCTGTCTTGTGATTCCTTTCTTGCTGCTGACAGGATTATATGTCACGTTCCTTCTTCTCACTAGGATCAGTCATCTGTAAAGAATCAAAGGTGTGATAATATGTTCCTGATACATGTTATAGACACTTATATGAATAACACACTAGGGCCATAATTATTTATCTCAGGTATAATGTACAAATAGAAAATAAAGAAAAAGACGACACTAAGGACCTGTTCACATTACCGTTGCCCTTCCGTTGAGGGATTCCGTCTGAGGTTTCCGTCGGGTTAACCCCTCAAAAATGAAACAAAATAACATGCCCCCCCTTTCCTGTGCTGTATGGCTAAACCCCGTTGTCATAGGATACGGACGAAGACTGCCTCCTATTGCATCATTGGGATCTGCAGCTGACCACGGTCAAGAGACTGGTCGTCCAGCTGCTGGAACAATCTTGGAGGCACCCTTGGGTGATGCCAGGATTCCTGTGAGTGGTGAGTCACATTCATGTTTGGCTGCGTAGTCAAGCACAAATGTGTTGACGGATGTGGATTTGTTCTCTGTTTTAAAGGACAACTTGGGCTTGTTTGGGTGGCAAAGGGTGGAGTATAAGCTCTGCCAGTAAAGCCAGTAGGTTAATACCCCGCCTGACTAGATGGTTTGTACAGATTAACCTTTTGTGGCTTATTATTCTGTGGTGTGGCTCCTCTGGGAATTTACCTGTCCACCAATATAGGGGACAAGATCCACAGTTGAGAATTTGTGATATTTGTTTTCAGTGTATCACGTAATCGTGGACAAAGAGCGTATTGTGGACAAGAAGCTTAGTTTTGAGAGAGGGTCTGAGAAAAATTTCAAAGTGGTAAAGACCTGTACGATGTAACCTGTCATTTAAAACTAGATAGCCTTGCTGTAAATATCACAGAGACGCTACATAAGTGTCAGGATTGTGAATAGACATGACGTCCTGGCTGGAGGTAATGTATATTCACTTTCAGGACACTTGAATAACGTTATAATGTGTTTATGTGGCTGCACATAGCGATATAGCTATATCACTATGTGCTGTGTAAATGAATGGGGAGAAGTGTATGACGCTGATTGGTCATTGATTGGTCAGCGCCATACACTTCTCTCCACAACGCCCACTTGGTCAAAAAGTAAAACACGCCCAGTTGTCCATTAAGAAACTCATTAGCATGAAGCTAAAATAGGTTATAACTCCTTCAAAAATGATTGTTTTTCTAAATAAAAAACACTGCTGTAATCTACATTACAGCGCCGATCATATTATGTAGACGATAGGCCACTTATAATGTGAGCCCAGAGCTAAGCAGAGCTGGGCAAAGGGCGGTCATGATGGGTCCGGACCTGCAAGGGGTCATTTAGAGGGGTATTTTTGGTTATAGGTTGGTGGGTGGGTTTGAGTCAGGAATTGTGCTAGGGGGTTGTGAGCATTGGGGGTGGAGTTAATGGGATGTATATATAGTGGGATAAGCAGGGAAGCCATGTTATGGCTTAAATTTTTTTGTCAAGAATAGAGGTGTGCAGCCAGTGTCAGGGTAGCTGTTTTCTGGTCAGTTTTAGGGCCTAGAGTTATGGAGGGTTTAGAGCAGTTAATTGTTAGGGTTAGGGAGGAGGCAGCTGATAAGGGGCTGGAGTGGGTCCAGGAGCAGCTAGGGGCTTTAGCAGGCTCCCCGGCGGGGCATCCCCCCAGAGCCCGGCGTTCACAGCCTCTTGAACGCTTGAGCCCCTCTGCTTCCCCAGCCCCCCGGCGCAGACGGAGGAGTGTGACTTCCCACTTACCTGTTTCCGCGGTAGTGGTCCCTGGTGTGACAGATCCGGTGGCTGGCGACGGTGGCGTTGTTCCGGTGTCGGGGACTGGAGCCATGGCGGTGTCGGGAGCGGCAGCAGCAGTGGAGAGGCCTGGAGTGAGAGGCCGAGGTGCGGTTCGCCGGGTGTCCAGTCGGGGTCAGCGCAGCACAGTCCGTGTGCCTGAGGAGCGACGTGGAGATGGACGTTGAGGGAAGCGGTGGTGCAGCGGCGGGGAGCAGTCCCCCTCCTTTACAGTGTGGTGGGCTCGTTCAGGGAGCCTGTCAGGAGTTCTTCTGTGGGGCCGGAAGCAAGCCAGGACTCTGCGGCTGTCACGGTGAGTGCCTTCAGCGCTGCTAGAGCGCCATCTGCCTGGGTCAGGGGCCAGTATGCTTAGTACACCCGTTAGCATGGGTGATTTGGCGCCATCTAGTCGCCGTTCGGAACATTGCAGTGTCGGTGGTAGGCCAGCGCCACCTGCTGTACAGGAAAATTATTACATCGTGGTGGCAGGCCTGCGCCACCTCCTGGCCATTTTCGTTATAGCAGCAGTAGTGGTAGGTCTGCACTGACTGCTGAATATGTACAAAATGTGCATCATCCAGCGCCTCCTGAGGATGACATTGGCCAGGTAGCAGGTGTTTCGTCTGTTTATTTGCTGTTCCAGGTGTTGTCGGGACGGGAGTCCGGTGTAGAAGCGGCCGATGCTTTGCGGCGGGCACTCGGGGTGCCTAGGATGATCGGTCAGGAGACGGCTTCGGTGGATTCAGGACGGATGGCCCCGTTAGTGTCTGGCGAGGGGCAGCCTTCTGATGAGTCACAGCGTTTACACACCATACACGTGGGCAGTAATTTTAGTAATGAGAGTAGTCTAGTGGGGCAAGTACCTGTAGGTTGCGGTTCTACGGGGGATTTGTCAGTCACGAGTGGAGTTTGGGGAAATTTGTTAGATGGGTTACGTCAGTTGTTAGCTTCAGTTGATACTTCTCGTGGGTCACAGCTAGCAGGTCCCGTTGGAGCTTGGTCAGCGCAGGGACAGTTAGAGGGGGGTTCTCGTAGGGAGAGTACTGCGAGTGCTGAGGAAGGCTCTTCGTCATTTAACGCCTTATATGCCGGGGTCCAGACGGAGAAGGTAGATGGGGCTAATAAGCCCTTGCCAGTTTTGGATACTGCAAAGGGGAGCATGTACATTTGCTTTGAAGGACCATTAGGGGCCCACTTAAAGCCAGAGATCCGTGAAAAGATTTGGAAAAGGGAGAATTTGGATATTTTTACTTTATTGCCGTTGGAGCGATTTAGTGTGGAACGGTGGGAAAAGGGCAAGGAACATCGTAAGGAGGAGGATGAGGAGAGAAGACGGTATAGGCTGATTCCGCGCACATTTGGGAATTGGCTACATGCTTTTTCCATCATGGCTAGCATTATAGGGGAGAAATGCCCAGAACATTGTTCCGGTTTATTTTGTTACTTGGATTCTATTTGGGAGGCTTATAGAACGTATGGGGGAACTGCTTGGCTTAAATATGACGAGCAGTTTCGTCAGCGTATGGCGGTTCAGTCATCCCTGCGGTGGGATCATAAGGACATAAGCCTTTGGATGCGCCTTATGACTACACCAAAGGGGACTGGTCAGGGGGGTCATGTTGAAGTCGCGGGTTTGCATAACCCCTTTCAGTCCTCACCCGGCGGGTCTAGATCAGCGGGTTCATCGGGGAGTTTTAAAAAAGGGGTCTGCTGACTCTACAACGAGAGCACCTGTAAATGGGGAACTAATTGTGTCTATAGACACGAATGTGCCGGGTGTAGGGGTGGTAACCACCCCGTATTCAAGTGTTTTAAGCGGGCACGAGGAAGCACGACGAAGCCAGGGGATGGTTCTGCTAAAGGGGGTGAGTCCAGTGAACCTCGACGCTATGACGCCTTGGCTAAATAGGTACCCCGACAATGAGAGGGCACAGCTGTTATTGAACGGTTTTGTGGACGGATTTAGGATTCCGTTCTCCGAGGGGGTGGGTGTTTTGATGGCTAATAATCTGCGTTCGGTGCGGGATCATCCAGAACTGGTACGAGACAAGTTGCGGAAGGAAGTTTTGTTGGGCAGAATGTTAGGCCCCTTTTCTGATGTTCCTATTTCCAATTTGCGTGTCTCCCCGCTGGGGATTGTCCCCAAGAAGGAGGCGGGCAAATTTCGGCTTATACATCATTTATCTTATCCGAAGGGTTCTTCGGTAAATGATGATATCGATGAGTCTTTGACGCGGGTTTCCTATACGTCATTTGATGAGGCGGTTCATTTGGTTAGGACGGCGGGGCAAGGGGCGCTTATGGCTAAGGTGGATGTGGAGTCTGCATTTTGCCTTTTGCCGGTGCACCCAGATTCCATGCACTTGCTGGGGTGCTCGTTTGATGGCCTTTTTTATATTGATAGGTGCCTTCCTATGGGGTGCTCTATTTCTTGTGCCTATTTCGAAGCCTTCAGCATGTTTTTGGAGTGGGTGGTCCGTGAACGAGCCGGCTCTAAAGCAGTTATTCATTATTTGGATGACTTCTTTTGTGTGGGCCCTGCGGCTCGGCCGTCGTGTGCAATATTGTTATGGGCAGTGATGGATGTTTTTGTTGACTTTGGGGTTCCGTTGGCATTTGAAACAACAGAAGGACCAACCACAACGACCTGTTTTTTGGGAATTGAAATTGATTCCCAGGCAATGGAATGTAGGTTGCCAGAGGCAAATCTTATTGATCTGCGGGCAACGGTGCAGGAGGCTCTGGTGAGAACAAAAATCACCCTGCGGCTCCTTCAATCTTTATTGGGGAAACTCAATTTAGCCTGAAAGAATTATGCCCATGGGCCGTGTTTTTTGTAGGCACTTAGCACAAGCAACTGCTGGTGTTAGATGTCCCCACCATTTTATTCGCCTTGGCAAGGAGCATAAGGTGGATTTGAGGGTTTGGGATTCCTTTTTGGTAGAATATAACGGCAGATCATTATGGATTGCAGAGGGAGTTTCGAATGTGGAGATACAATTGTGTACTGATGCTTAAGTTTCTATCAGTTTCGGGGCGTATTGTCAGGGAAAATGGTGTGTTGGTACTTGGCCACTAGAGTGGAGGGAGTGTGGTTTGACGGGTAATCTTTGTTTTCTGGAGTTGTTTCCCATTCTTGTTGCGGTGGAAATTTGGGGACCGCTTTTGTCCAATCGGTCAGTGGTTTTTCACTGTGATAACAAGGCGGTCGTGTGCGCTATTAATAGTTTGTCCGCCAATTCCCCCCCGGTGATCACAGTGCTACGCCAGTTGGTCCTGCTGTGTTTGAGATGGAACATTCTATTTAGGGCTCATCATGTTCCTGGAGTTTTCAATGACATTGCGTATGCTTTATCTCGATTGCAGTGGGATTGTTTCCGTTGGCTACCTCCAGAAGCGGAGAGGGATCCGGTTTCTTGCCCCGAGCACCTTTGGAGGGTGGTGTCGCTCGTCTGATATGTTGGGCGAAGCGTTCGCTGGCCCCTGCTACGTGGGATGCTTATACCAAGATCTGGGTGAGATGGTTCCAGCTGGAGGATTCGTGGTGTAGTCAAGGGAGTCCTTTTAGTGCCTTAGAGGGGATGTTTTGTTTTTTGTTATCTCTTATGGAGAGTGGATCTTCAACTTCCTCTGTTGTTGCAGGGTTTTCAAAAAGGGCATGTCGGGAAGGATAAGCGTGGGCCCGTGTATTTTGCAATGTTGGAGGGACATTTTCTCAGTTGCACAGGATATCCCATTCAGATTATGAGAGGTTGTTGTTTCAATTGGCTTTCTCTTGGGCTTTCTATGGGGCTTTTAGGGTTGGCGAATTGGTTAGTCCCTCAAAACGGGTGCAGGGCGGTATTCAAGTAACCAATGTGTTTTTTTCAGGATAGTGTGTTGAGAATAATGTTGTATCATTCAAAAACTGACAGGAATGGAAAAGGTTTTGAGATTTGTTTGACTAAAATTCATGAGGGGGAATCGTGCCCAGTGGGGTGTTTTCTGCGTTTCATGGCTGTGTGTCCTCAGGGATTTTCCTCTTTGCTGGTGCATGCGGATGGTTCAGCGTTGTCCAGATATCAATTTATTGCTGTCTTTAAGAAATGCGTACAAGGGTTGGGCCTTTCACATCTGGATTACAGCTCTCATTCTTTTAGGATTGGAGCTGCTACTGAGGATTCTCGTTTTGGGCTCGACACTGCTTCAGTTAAGAGGATTGGCCGCTGGGAGTCCAGCCGCTTTCGTTCCTATGTTAGGCTGCATTTGCTGGAATGTTGTTTTCTTTATCTTGGGTTTATTTTGTGTGGGGGGGATGTCATTCTTTTTCTGTGTGACTAATTTTCTGTTGCTTTCAGGTTCTGCCAAATGTGTGGTTTGGCTTCTTGGCCATTCCTATATTTACTGGGCTGAAAGGAGTGCCCCTGTGCGTCCAAATGGTAGGTATTTGGGTTTAGATCCGGATGAGGTGGAGGTACACTGGTTCGGAGTTTGTAGCCTGACCTGGGATCAGGTAAGGCCTTTGTTTCAGGATGCGGTTAGGTCCTGGGGTCTACCCGACATCTTGATAATTCATGCAGGGGGTAATTACATCGGGAGTTATCCCATGCGGAACCTCATTAAGAACATTAAGAGGGACTTCTTATGTTTTGTAGACACCCATCCTCGGCTTTTGATTATCTGGTCCGAAATTGTACAGCGGGTAAAATGGCGCAATGCGCAGTCAGTGTCGGCGCTGAATAGGACCAGAGTTAAGATTAATAAGACAGTGGCTAAGTTTGTTCGCCTAAATGGTGGGTTGGTAGTTCATCACCGACTATTGGAGGATCGGGGCGCGTACATTGGAAAGGATGGGGTTCACCTAACGGATGTGGGCCTGGATGTTTTTAATTTTGGCCTCCAAGAAGGCCTGGAGTTGGGTTTTCAAGTGTGGCGGCGCATGAAAATTTAAGGAGTCAAGTTTTCATGCTGTGGCGGGTTCTTGGCAACGCTATTTATGTTTTTATATATTGCTGTCTTTGACACAATATATTGGTTTTATTTTAAAGCTATGGATTTGGGCTTCTCTAAGGGGCGGACCCTGGGAAGCGTGGTGCTTTAGCATACCCGTGGTGACGCCACTGTAGCTTATATGGTCACGGCTAGTGGTTTAAGGGTATTGCTTTATTTATGTTTTGGAGGTTGTCAAGGCCTTAGCCACATAATGTTAATATGTTAATTATGTTTATGATATGTTTATACTTGTTTTTTATATATTCTCAGGTTCTGTAAAAGAAATCATCTAATAAAGCTGTGACAAGCACCTTCCAATTTTGATTGTGTCGTTGTATATTTATTAGATAGGAGGGTGTTTGTGTGGCCCCTTGTCGCCCTTGTACCGTCATGTGGTGACAGAGCCTCTTTAAGGGTTCACGGTTATGGCTCATTTTTTTTGTCAGCACTTCCCTGAAAAGGGCGCTGTACTCTTTGCATGCTTAGATAATGTAGAATATTTAGTGCACACAAGCTGCATGGAGGTGCAGCTTGGTGGTGCTATGATGAGAAATTCAGGTGTCGTTTGTCATTATGTCCGGAGATTGGCTGGGCATCCAAGGCAATCAGTGTTTGGAATCAGCTCATCCTGTATCAGCGACATCCTCAATCCTCTCTAGAAGGAGTCATTTCCTCTGGATCGTATCCTTGGGCATTGGCTAGAGTGCCCAAACAAGTGTCTCCATGCAGATGATTGCTGTGATAGAGACAGCGTTGAATATAACAGGTGGAAGTTGCCTGGGGCCTCCCTACGATTGAGTTGCTGAGGCGGTGGGTGGAAGTTGCCTGGACCTCCCCATAAAAGCGATAAGTTGAAGGGTAAGAAAGAGGAAAAGCCCCGATTTGAAATGGATGTTAGTACTGTATCAGTGAGGAGCCCAAGCTCCGTCCAAAGGTAGGCAAGCTGGTGAGCCTGCATTGCCTGAAATTGTGGCCATTTTGTATAGATTCTAGCCTACTAAAAGGATTTGCATCAAATCTGGTATTCTTGTCATCATTTCATGACTAACCCTGCGAGCACTTAACTGATACCCGCTCCTAAATTTTTTGGCATAGTTGGCAGGATAGTCACAGCCCAGGAAAGATGGCATGCTGTATGGAGTGCCCAAGGAGTGAGCAGAGGGCACGGCAGGAAGGTTTACATGATGAATTTCACAGAGAGTATAGTCGGAGTTCCATTGGAGGGTAAGCTAGTGCCGGAGTTGCAGTCATGAGTACGCTCTTGCCAAGTGCACCTTTGGCTGCATTTCAGTAACTGTAATGAGCCACAAGGAAGCGTTCAAGAGGCGAGTAGAGAGGAGTCTCCCAGCAAGAGAAAGACAAGAGGCTGAGACAAAGAAGGGAGTCCTGGGACCTTGAGTATGAGACTGCAATTGTTAAGTATGTGCCTCACCTGTGAGAGACTGTAACCACTAAGCTTTGAACCTTATGCATGTTTAACACTGTATTTCATTTATAGGTCCAGGACTAGAGGAGATGAGCGGTCACTATATGCATATATACTTCCATTGCGATGCTGCCACCTAGTGGCCAGGAAGCATTTTTATGTGTTGTTTTAGTCACAGGACCTGTGCTTACATGTTCTGAGCTGTGCAGATGCTCACATCAGCAAAGCTCACTGCTATGTAACACTGTTCAGACAATGGTGGCTGACCCTGTTTATTGCAGGCACCGGGAATACCGGCTCGGGCACTGTCTTTAACATTTACTTTAGTGTGCAAAAACAGTGTAGTATGGGCATGTAATCAGTGTCGGAACATTGAATAACTCACAAAAGGCTGTTTTTAAATTTGATAAAAGGCGACTGATCCCACCTAATGGGTTCAGGTGCAAGGGCTGCGACCCATAAATCAGCAACTATTGTACCAACAGGGCTGAGTAGGCCCTGAAGCCAGAGAAGGGCCCATTGCCGTGGCGGTGGAGTGCAGGAACCTCCCCACAGATGATTGCTGTGAAAGAGGCAGCATTGGATGTAACAAGTGGAAGTTGCGTGAAGCCTCCCTGTTATTTAGTTGCTGAGACGATGGGTTACCCCTGTATCAGGGAAGAGTCCGAGCTCTGTCCCAAGGAAACCAAGCTGGTAAAACCCAATTTCCTGCATTGCCTGAAATTGCCGCCACTTTGTGTAATATTTTAAGTGACTGTGCCTCTCTGCTAAGAACAGTTTTTTTGTATTTCCTTTTGGTCGTTTTGCAAACATTACCGGCCTACTAAAAGAAACCTGCATCAAACCTGGGTTTCTTGTCATCATACTGCCAGTAACAATGCAAGGTCAAATACATTAGAAAAATGGACAAAAGTAGATGGTCCAGCGTAGTCAAATTTAAAACAGAGTGTAGTTCCAAAGTGCCTACGCGTTTCAGACGTATACCACGTCCTTCCTAAAAGCTATCCAGCACAGTGGAGCTGTCCAGCAAAAGTGGTGCTGAAACAGAGAGTCGGTGATAGAACATCACTGCTCTAATAGTAAGTTGTGTACTTACAGCATTGTTTGTTAGATAGTTATCAATGATAGGATGAGGATAACAATGATCCAATTTTACCCTTGAGTAGTGGATAGAGTATTAATGCTTATTTTTGTTTATTAGGCTGTCGGATATGAACCTCTGCAATACTCAAATCGAGATATTAAAACATAAATAGACGCTAAAAAATACATCATTTAAACAGTTTAATACAATACATGAATACATGAACTGGAAAAAAGGGAATTATATACTGGTCTTTAAGTGTAATTGGTGTTGAAAAAAATCTTTGTATAATAAACCGCCATTTGATTAATAAGGAATGTGATGGTGGAGGGACCCGTTGGTACGGACAGTTAGGTGTCATCTGTAAAGGCCGTGAACATTGACAGGTATTATTAATTATTAGACTATATTAAATTCTGCCGATAATTTCATAGATTCTTTTACTAATAATTGAACAATAATTCTGGTCCTGAGAGGGTTAATCTAAGACTGAATAGCTATTAAAAATTATATTAAAAATAAAAGGGGAGTCCTGACTACAAAACAGAGGGTAAAGAACAGAGATGTTCCTCACCTCTGTACCTGAGATATGGTTGTGTTATACTAGATATTGTCTATAGAAGATATACATGTTAAAAACAAATATATTCTGATGTACCAGGAAGATACTATCACACCTCTGCGGGTCTAGAACTCATATCTAGCCTGAGTGTTATCAGTAATTAATATAAATATTAATTACCTGTCTTGTGATTCCTTTCTTTCTGCTGACAGGATTATATGTCATGTTCCTTCTTCTCACTGGGATCAGTCATCTGTAAAGAATCAAAGGTGTGATAATATGTTCCTGATACATGTTATAGACACTTATATGAATAACACACTAGGGCCATAATTATTTATCTCAGGTATAATGTACAAATAGAAAATAAAGAAAAAGACGACACTAAGGACCTGTTCACATCACCGCTGCCCTTCCGTTGAGGGATTCCGTCGGAGGTTTCCGTCGGGTTAACCCCTCAAAAATGAAACAAAATAACATGTCCCCCCTTGCCTGTGCTGTATGGCAAAACCCCGTTTTATGGTCAAAAGTAGCATAACAAGTGTATTCTATTGTAAGGCCCCTTGGGTGCCTGGAATTATGGAGCTTATGGGTATATTGTTTATATAGTTTAAATTAATGGTTATTATCAATGTAATCTTAAATGGTTAACACAGTTATTTTTTCTGAGTCGTTATAAAGGGTTACCAGTGCCTAGTAGGCAACAGTTCACAAAAAAGATTCAGGATTGTTACCACACAGGGTCCTCAGTGGTGGAGTGGATGCAACGGCGTGGAAATCCACTTTTTAAGGGATGTCTGGAGTCTGGCAGCTGGTGTCCATTTTCCCAAAGCAAAGGAGCTGAAGAGCCCTTTCCAAAAGATTATGGACTGTTATTGTTGTCCCATGCTTTTTAGAGGGATGAGTTATCCTCTAAAAATAGTTCCTCCACCCCCCCTTCCCTGCATGTGGCATGGCCAGAAGTTCCCAGCTTGCAGTAAAGTGGTCCGGGGATGTGGGACAGCGCTGGTGTAGAGGAAGGAGGAGTCAGTCTTTACATTGCACCCTCATCTAACAGGTCGATGAGGCAGGGTTCTGCTCTGCCCATGAGGAAGCAGTAGGGGCATGGATGGCTCGAGGTGTGGTGGGAGTATCAGAGATAATATTTTCTGTTTTATTGAATAACTAACTACAATTGTTTTGTTTTTGATTTCACACATAAATTATGTCATTGTAAAGATCAAATGTATTTGTCAGGAAAAAGTCATTTTTGTTTCAGGCTGTTGTATATTACAGGGGGTTAAACTAGTGTTATATTGAGATGTAGTTTTGAACTCTGCTACATTACTTTCGCAGAGTCCACAAAGGGGGGAATGGTGAAGGTTCTTATCAGGTACAATTTTGGTTTGTTTTGAGTTAATTAATTTGGTTTCAGGAGATCTAAAAATGTGTAAGAGACCCCAATGAGTAATCCAGATTAAATGTGTATGAGAGTAACCTAAATTTTGAGGTATTTCTGAGTAGATGGTTCCAGATCTTTCCAGAACAGTAAATATGGCACTGGGTAAGCTGTGCTGTAGTCTCCACCCAATATGAGGTATTGTGTAAGAGACCATCCCCCTCCAGCAAAGTTACACAGGAGGCAGAGGTGACGTCACTCACACGAGTCTTTATGGATTTAGATGAGGGAGAAGGCAGAACAAAAATTGTCTGGACATTGTTAATTTTATGTAAAGTTTTTAGGAATGTTTTATTTTTATTTGTTTTTGTATTAATCAAGTATTTGCAGAACCTGATAAAAGTGAGATTCTCAAAGTATTCTGGATTATCAGATGAGTGTGGAGAAGTGTATAACATTTGGTTTTATTTTAGAGGATGAAGACGCCACCCCTTTGAGATGTTCTATCTATATGTGACATGGGTTTTTAATGTAAATTTGTAATAAAGAGATATTTTATTATACAATATGTACAAGACAGGATACGAGGCACCAGGTAAATCATCCAGAAACCACTCTCACCTTCTTGTTCATCTCAAGGAGCGGAGCTGGAGGTGCTCGCTGAGGCTTGTAACCTGGCAAAAGGTAAGATGGCCGACATATACACTGACTCTAGGTACGCTTTTGGCATCGCCCACAATTATGGGCCCATTGGTAGTAGGAACTTTATTGGATTATCGGGTAAGCCAATTGAGAGAGCGAGAGAGGACAGAACTGACAACAAGGATATGTGCAGCCAGGTATCAGTAAATTGGCATGTCCCTGGATACAATAATGCCACCACTAGGTTTGTAGCAGCCGGCATGATGTGCGCACGGCATGACATAGGTAAAACAGCAAAGGTACCTGTGAAAAGTGCAGCCCGGCCAGATTACCCGTCCCAGCGACTGCAGAACATACAACTACCCGAGGTAGAAGTGTATGACAATGTGCTCGTGTGTGTAGATCTGTTCTCAGGGGGGCCTGAAGCCCGGCCGGTATCTTCCCCAATGCAGACGTTGTGTGTAAGTGACAGGGGAACAGTGTTATCCCAAGTATTGACCTGATGTTTGTACAATGATAAGATGTTATAAGTTCTCTAGACGTTGTCCCAAAGTTAGTTTGTTTAATAACTGTATTTAAGAAGTGTTGTTGGAATATTAAATTCTGAAGTTAAGTTTTATGTAAAGTTCTAGACCAGCCTTAGCATTGGACTATTAGAGTCATGCGTCAGATAAAAGGTACAGAAGCGGAATATTCCCATTAGAAAACATTTTTATTTGTTTATTTTTATTTTTGTTGTGAATGAAAAATTTTAGAGCAGAGAATTCTGTGCAGTGTATATGTGTAAGTATAGATATTTATATAAAGAAGAAGAATCAGTTTGTAGGTATCAGTTTTAGTTACTGACCAGTGTGAACGTTTAACATAAATCTGTCATTATTAATGTTCAAGTTAATTATCTGATTAAGATCAATTACTGATTAGGCTATGAAAAGCTTGTTCTCCGTCGGATTAACCCCTCAAAAATGAAACAAAATAACATGTCCCCCCTTGCCTGTGCTGTATGGCAAAACCCCATTTTATGGTCAAAAGTAGCATAACAAGTGTATTCTATTGTAAGGCCCCTTGGGTGCCTGGAATTATGGAGCTTATGGGTATATTGTTTATATAGTTTAAATTAATGGTTATTATCAATGTAATTTTTAAATGGTTAACACAGTTATTTTTTCTGAGTCGTTATAAAGGGTTACCAGTGCCTAGTAGGCAACAGTTCTCAAAAAAGATTCAGGATTGTTACCACACAGGGTCCTCAGTGGTGGAGTGGATGCAACGGAGTGGAAATCCACTTTTTAAGGGATGGCTGGAGTCTGGCAGCTGGTGTCCATTTTCCCAAAGCAAAGGAGCTGAAGAGCCCTTTCCAAAAGCTTATGGACTGTTATTGTTGTCCCATGCTTTTTAGAGGGATGAGTTATCCTCTAAAAATAGTTCCTCCACCCCCCCTTCCCTGCATGTGGCATGGCCAGAAGTTCCCAGCTTGCAGTAAAGTGGTCCGGGGATGTGGGACAGCGCTGGTGTAGAGGAAGGAGGAGTCAGTCCTTACATTGCACCCTCATCTAACAGGTCCATGAGGCAGGGTTCTGCTCTGCCCATGAGGAAGCAGTAGGGGCATGGATGGCTCGAGGTGTGGTGGGAGTATCAGAGATAATATTTTCTGTTTTATTGAATAACTAACTACAATTGTTTTGTTTTTGATTTCACACATAAATTATGTCATTGTAAAGATCAAATGTATTTGTCAGGAAAAAGTCATTTTTGTTTCAGGCTGTTGTATATTACAGGGGGCTAAACTATTGTTATATTGAGATGTAGTTTTGAACTCTGCTACATTACTTTTGCAGAGTCCACAAAGGGGGGAATGGTGAAGGTTCTGATCAGGTACAATTTTGGTTTGTTTTGAGTTAATTAATTTGGTTTCAGGAGATCTAAAAATGTGTAAGAGACCCCAATGAGTAATCCAGATTAAATGTGTATGAGAGTAACCTAAATTTTGAGGTATTTCTGTGTAGATGGTTCCAGATCTTTCCAGAACAGTAAATATGGCACTTTGTAAGCTGTGCTGTAGTCTCCACCCAATATGAGGTATTGTGTAAGAGACCATCCCCCTCCAGCAAAGTTACACAGGAGGCAGAGGTGACGTCACTCACACGAGTCTTTATGGATTTAGATGAGGGAGAAGGCAGAACAAAAATTGTCTGGACATTGTTAATTTGATGTAAAGTTTTTAGGAATGTTTTATTTTTATTTGTTTTTGTATTAATCAAGTATTTGCAGAACCTGATAAAAGTGAGATTCTCAAAGTATTCTGGATTATCAGATGAGTGTGGAGAAGTGTATAACATTTGGTTTTATTTTAGAGGATGAAGACGCCACCCCTTTGAGATGTTCTATCTATATGTGACATGGGTTTTTAATGTAAATTTGTAATAAAGAGATATTTTATTATACAATATGTACAAGACAGGATACGAGGCACCAGGTAAATCATCCAGAAACCACTCTCACCTTCTTGTTCATCTCAAGGAGCGGAGCTGGAGGTGCTCGCTGAGGCTTGTAACCTGGCAAAAGGTAAGATGGCCGACATATACACTGACTCTAGGTACGCTTTTGGCATCGCCCACAATTATGGGCCCATTGGTAGTAGGAACTTTATTGGATCATCGGGTAAGCCAATTGAGAGAGCGAGAGAGGACAGAACTGACAACAAGGATATGTGCAGCCAGGTATCAGTAAATTGGCTTGTCCCTGGATACAATAATGCCACCACTAGGTTTGTAGCAGCCGGCATGATGTGCGCACGGCATGACATAGGTAAAACAGCAAAGGTACCTGTGAAAAGTGCAGCCCGGACAGATTACCCGTCCCAGCGACTGCAGAACATACAACTACCCGAGGTAGAAGTGTATGACAATGTGCTCGTGTGTGTAGATCTGTTCTCAGGGGGGCCTGAAGCCCGGCCGGTATCTTCCCCAATGCAGACGTTGTGTGTAAGTGACAGGGGAACAGTGTTATCCCAAGTATTGACCTGATGTTTGTACAATGATAAGATGTTAGCAGTTCTCTAAACGTTGTCCCAAAGTTAGTTTGTTTAATAACTGTATTTAAGAAGTGTTGTTGGAATATTAAATTCTGAAGTTAAGTTTTATGTAAAGTTCTAGACCAGCCTTAGCATTGGACTATTAGAGTCATGCGTCAGATAAAAGGTACAGAAGCGGAATATTCCCATTAGAAAACATTTTTATTTGTTTATTTTTATTTTTGTTGTGAATGAAAAATTTTAGAGCAGAGAATTCTGTGCAGTGTATATGTGTAAGTATAGATATTTATATAAAGAAGAAGAATCAGTTTGTAGGTATCAGTTTTAGTTACTGACCAGTGTGAACGTTTAACATAAATCTGTCATTATTAATGTTCAAGTTAATTATCTGATTAAGATCAATTACTGATTAGGCTATGAAAAGCTTGTTCTCCACAGGAAGAGTCCAACTGGGAGCGGAAGGCGTGAGAACCAGATTCTGACAGAATGTGGACGGATAAAGGAAGGTAAACCGGTAACACCCAAGGCACTATTAATGGCACTTGCATTGATGGTGTATGACCTCATATATGCCCCAATACTGCAAGGATCGATTTGGTAAGATCTAATTGGTATGTCCCAGGTTTTACAGCTGTCGCTGCTAAATTCTGTTAGAGCTGTTTGATTTGCCTACAGAACAGTCCTGGCAGACCGGTGCCAACCTTATCATACCCGCCTCCCATGAAGAGAACCGACCTTGAGAGGCCTTCCCAGGTAGAACGAACCAGATCAGAGTAAGAAAAATTGGTTTGAGACACTTGTCAAATAAACATGTGGGATCTGTGTATGTTTCTGTGAGGTGGAGATGTTCTAGGCAATCAGCTGAGATCAAGGTACAAATCCTGCTGAAAGAGTATCACCAAGTGCAAATGAAGTACCCAATAATTACACATCTTCTAGGTGCACTGTCCATTGTAACAGAGAAGTTTTTCCTTTTATATATATATAAAGGTGTTTGATGTCATTTAAGGGCCTGACATTATTGTATGTTAGAACTTAGAACAACGTTTATAGTGTATGCGGATGATGTTATCACCAGATTAGTATTTATTTTAACAATTGACAAAGAGTTGGGGGTCCCCAGCAAGTGGCAGTAAATATGCACTAAAAGACTTTTAACACGATGAACTCCATCACTGAGATGCGGCAGGCGCAGCCTGAGCCACTACAACGCGTTTATCATGAACTGACGGCAGTGTCACAATTCTAAGCGGCCGCCCAGACAAGTAACTTGCCAGAGGAAGAGTACAGATGCGGAGGGTTTGATAGTCACAATACAACTCCACTAATCCGCCTACGTGGGATCTCACCCCAGGCTCACAGCATGAGGTGCTATGTACAGCCTGATGACGTAAACTAAAGGAGACGGTGTCGGACAGATGAGAAGGACCAAACCGAGTCTTGCTGATATCAGCAAAGATTAAAGTAAAGACCAAAGACCTGAGTGAATCCGTCAGCAGGATCAAGTGTTTTGATAAGTAAGTGGCTAGGAGGGGGTAATAATAACTCCCCCACTGGACACCAACGTAGTCTGACTTCACAATTGTGTGGGTTACCCTGAGGGTGACAGTCAGTGAAGAGCAGAAGACAGGAGAAGAAGAAGACGATGGTGTACAGGACTGGCAATGAACTGATGGGACCCGAAACCTGAGGGTGATAGCATTATGATTATTAGTTGAGGCCCTATTGTTTATAATGTATGAGGTTTATAATTATAATGTGTGTAAATATGCCACGGTGCTGCAAATTACAATCTGAGGAGTTTTATGTGGAGGTGTGAGGTGAAGGTCACTGTGCTGCCCATGACCTGTTATATCTGCAGGGGTAAAAGTCCCATTAGGACAGTAAGTGACAGTGCGACAGTTGTTACCATTAATAAAATGTAGACCGGATTAATTATATATATATATATATATTACAACCAGCAGCGGTTTGTAGATTATATCAAGACAACCATCCTGTATCCAGAGGAGAATAGGGAAAGTTAGGACCACTCCGACACCTTGGAAGTCCAGGTACAAAGGGGGGTTACTCATCAGGAGTAGCTCGTCTCAAGCTGGTGAAGAAATCCAAAACCCCTACCCGCCTGGTTCGAGTGGTCAGTGGTAGGTTGCTAGGCAAGACTCAGGGATAGAGTAATAATATTTTTAGGGGGGACTGTCAGGGATCAATACTATGTATATTGTTTGAAAAATATTATCCTCACACATATGTATATACATTTCAGTTCTTTGTATAATATACTGATATATATAACAAGTTCTTTGTTCATGTCGGACACACCTATGGAAGACACCGCCCCCTGGAATGCAAGAAGAGTGAGTCTTTGAAAATGGTGGGGGCTTGGGCACTCCCACATCTCTGGGGAGGAGGCATGTGTCGCTTTCTGTGTTTCTTTGTTCTGAATAAAAAGTTTTCAGTCTTCCTCCTGACAGAGAGGGAAGCTGTACCAAACATCTGTGTGGTGTACTTCTCTCCAGGCATGCCTTCAGCTTTCAGTTTACCGAGGTGGTTATTCGGTATGAAATACGGACCTGACAGGAGGAGCAGTCCTGTGATTATAATGTGCAGGCAGACTATGGAGGGCAGTCGGTAGCATCAGTGGTGAGACAGGTGTAGACTCCAAAGGGAGTTTATTGCCCCCTCCTTGCTGCTGGTGGGAAAGACCGTTGTCATAGGATATGGACGAAGACTGCCTCCTATTGCATCATTGGGATCTGCAGCTGACCACGGTCAAGAGACTGGTCATCCAGCTGCTGGAACAATCTTGGAGGCACCTTGGGTGATGCCGAGATTCCTGTGAGTGGTGAGTCACATTCATGTTTGGCTGCATAGTCAAGCACAAATGTGTTGACGGATGAGGATTTGTTCTCTGTTTTAAAGGACAACTTGGGCTTGTTTGGGTGGCAAAGGGTGGAGTATAAGCTCTGCCAGTAAAGCCAGTAGGTTAATACCCCACCTGACTAGATGGTTTGTACAGATTAACCTTTTGTGGCTTATTATTCTGTGGTGTGGCTCCTCTGGGAATTTACCTGTCCACCAATATAGGGGACAAGATCCACAGACGAGAATTTGTGATATTTGGTTTCAGTGTATCACGTAATGGTGGACAAAGAGCGTATTGTGGACAAGAAGCTTAGTTTTGAGAGAGGGTCTGAGAAAAATTTCAAAGTGGTAAAGACCTGTACGATGTAACCTGTCATTTAAACGAGATTACGCTTGCCTTGCTGTAAATATTACAGAGACGCTACATAAGTGTCAGGATTGTGAATAGACATGACGTCCTGGCTGGAGGTAATGTAAATTCACTGTCAGGACACTTGAGTAACGTTATAGTGTGTTTATGTGGCTGCACATAGCGATATAGCTATATCGCTATGTGCTGTGTAAATGAATGGGGAGAAGTGTATGACGCTGATTGGTCACTGATTGGTCAGCGTCATACACTTCTCTCCACAACGCCCACTTGGTCAAAAAGTAAAACACGCCCAGTTGTCCATTAAGAAACTCATTAGCATGAAGCTAAAATAGGTCATAACTCCGTCAAAAATGATCGTTTTTCTAAACAAAAAACACTGCTGTAATCTACATTACAGCGCCGATCATATTATGTAGAAGATAGGCCACTTATAATGTGGTGACAGAGCCTCTTTAAAGGTTCACGGTTTTGGCTCATTTTTTTTGTAAGCGCTTCCCTGAAAAGGCCGCTGTACTCTTTGCATGCTCAAATAATGTAGAATATTTAGTGCACACAAGCTGCATGGAGGTGCAGCTTGGTGGTGCTATGATGAGAAATGCAGGCGTCGTTTGTCATTATGTCCGGAGATTGGCTGGGCATCCAAGGCAATCAGTGTTTGGAATCAGCTCATCCTGTATCAGCGACATCCTTAATCCTCTCTAGAAGTAGTCGTTTCTTCTGGATCGTATCCTGGGGCAGCGGCTAGAGCGCCCAAACAGGAGTCTCCACGCAGATGATTGCTGTGATAGAGACAGCGTTGAATATAACAGGTGGAAGTTGCCTGAGGCCTCCATACGATTGAGTTTCTGAGGCAGTGGGTGGAAGTTGCCTGGGCCTCCCCATTAAAGCGATAAGGGATGTTGAAGGGTAAGAAAGAGGAAAAGCCCTGATTTGAAGTGGATGTTAGTACTGTATCAGTGAGGAGCCCAAGCTCCGTCCAAAGGTAGGCAAGCTGGTTGTAATGACGGAATAGGAAGACGTACAAGTGAGCCCTAATCTACCCGCAACCCAGTCCCTGCCTACTTGCATGGCCCCTCCCAGGCCACGGCGTACAACTGGGCGACGGTCCCTACACTCAATATGTGCATGACAGAAAACACAAGACAGGGTACACAGAAGAGAGGGAAGTGGGACAGTTGCCAACGGCAACACCGTGAGCAACAGAGTAGTGAACGAGCCGAGTAAAACCAGGAGAGTATGTGGTAACAAAAGCAGAGCAGAAGAATAGTCAGTCAATCAAGCCAGGGTCGATATGAAGCAGGTCAATTGCAAGTAGCAGGAACAGCAGAGCCAGGAACCAGAGAGAATCACAGGCACAGGACAAGCAGCAAATGCAGGTATACAAAGACCAAGGGCGGGAGCTAGCTCCATCTGGCCAGGCTGTGATAGGTTCTCCCACTCCTCAGCCTCCCAGCCTGAGTGGTAGCAGAACGAGTCATTCTAGCAGAGCTAGGCACAGATGCAGACTGATTAACCACGGGCGTCGACACATAAGCTGTGTCAGGCAAATCCTTTACACTGGTGAGCCACCAATGCCTGCATTGCCTGAAATTGTCACCATTTTGAATAACATTTTTAAATTGACTGTGCCTCTCTGCTGAGATTAGTTTATTGTTTTCCCTGTTGGAAGTTTTGCCAAGATTCTAGCCTACTAAAAGGATTTGCATCAAACCTGATATTCTTGTCATCATTTCATGACTAAACCTGCGAGCACTTAACTGATACCCGGTCCTAAACTTTTTGGCATAGTTGGGAGGATAGTCGCAGCCCAGGAAAGATGGCATGTCGTATGGAGTGCCCAAGGAGTGAGCAGAGGGCACGGCAGGAAGGTTTACATGATGTATTTCACAGAGAGTATAGTCGGAGCTCTATTGGAGGGTAAGCTAGTGCCGGAGTTGCAGTCATGAGTACGCTCTTGTCAAGTGCACCTTTCCCTCAAGAAAGATGACTAGATCCAGTAAGAGGTTGTGGAGCCAGGAAAGGCTGCATTTCAGTAGCTGTAATGCGCCACAAGGAAGCGTTCAAGAGGCGGGTAGAGAGGAGTCTCCCAGCAAGAGAAAGACAAGAGGCTGTGCATGAGACTGAGACAAAGAAGGGAGTCCTGGGACCTTGAGTATGAGACTGCAATTGTTAAGTATGTGCCTCACCTGTGAGAGACTGTAACCACTAAGCTTTGAGCCTGAGGCCCAAGTAATTTTGAAGAGGGCCTGAACTGAGTCTAACAGGGCCTTCAGAGACTGTCGGAAGAAGGCCCAATTTGTGTGAAAGGAATCTGTGTTTTTGTTTCAGTTATTTTAGTTGCTTATTTTTCCTGGTGCCTGGAATGGCACCGAATAAGGCAAGGGGGCAATGAAAGGTATGGAAGGGAGTCTCCCCTATTCACGAGAGGAGCCGTATGGAGTAATGTAGAGATAGATTTTGCTGTCTCTTTCAATGCTTTTGTGTTATGCATGTTTAACACTTTATTTCCTTTATAGGTCCAGGACTAGAGGAGATGAGCGGTCACTATATGCATATATACTTCCATTGCGATGCTGCCACCTAGTGGCCAGGAAGCATTTTTATGTGTTGTTTTAGTGACAGGACCCGTGCTTACATGTTCTGAGCTGTGCAGATGCTCACGTCAGCAAAGCTCACTGCTATGTAACACTGTTCAGACAATGGTGGCTGACCCTGTTTATTGCAGGCATCGGGAAAACAGGCTCGGGCACTGTCTTTAATATTTACTTTAGTGTGCAAAAACAGTATAGTATGGGCAAGTAATCAGTGTCGGGACATTGAATAACTCACAAAGGGGCTCTTTTTAAATTTGATAAAAGGCGACTGTTCCCACCTAATGGGTTCAGGTGCAAGGGCTGCGACCCATAAATCAGCAACTATTGTGCCTGCAGGGCTGAGTAGGCCCTGAAGCCAGAGAGGGCCCATTGCTGTGGCGGTGGAGTGCAGGAACCTCCCCACAGATGATTGCTGTGAAAGAGGCAGCATTGGATGTAACAAGTGGAAGTTGCGTGAAGCCTCCCTGTTATTTAGTTGCTGAGACGATGGGTTACCCCTGTATCAGGGAAGAGTCCGAGCTCTGTCCCAAGGAAACCAAGCTGGAAAAACCCACTTACTGCATTGCCTGAAATTGCCGCCATTTTGTGTACTATTTTAAGTGACTGTGCCTCTCTGCTAAGAACAGTTTTTTGTATTTCCTTTTGGTCGATTTGCAAACATTACCGACCTACTAAAAGAAACCTGCATCAAACCTGGGTTTCTTGTCATCATACTGCCAGTAACAATGCAAGGTCAAATACATTACTCGCCCTCACTAGCCTCCCCTCATGCCAAATTCTATGGCCAAAAGGACCATAACAATTATATTCTATTGGAAATAAAAGGTGGATTTCTGACTTTAGAGAACAGAGGGTAAAATAATAGTCATGTTCCTCACCTCTGTACCTGAGATATGGTACAATTTGTAATGTAAAAATTAAGCCCTCATATGGCTGTGTCAATGAAAAAATAAAAGAGTTATGACTTTTGGAAGGCGTGGAAGAAAAAAACAAAAACATAAAAATGAAACTTAGCCTTGTCCTGAAAGGGTTAATCGAAGACTGAATAGCTATTAAAAATTATATTAAAAATAAAAGGGGAGTCCTGACTACAAAACAGCGGGTAAAGAACAGAGATGTTCCTCACCTCTGTACCTGAGATATGGTTGTGTTATACTAGATATTGTCTATAGAAGATATACATGTTAAAAACACATATATTCTGATGTATCAGGAAGATACTATCACACCTCTGCGGGTCTAGAACTCATATCTAGCCTGAGTGTTATCAGTAATTAATATAAATATTAATTACCTGTCTTGTGATTCCTATCTTGCTGCTGACAGGATTATATGTCACGTTCCTTCTTCTCACTGGGATCCGTCATCTGTAAAGAATCAAAGGTGTGATAATATGTTCCTGATACATGTTATAGACACTTATATGTATAACACACTAGGGCCATAATTATTTATCTGAGGTATAATGTACAAATAGAAAATAAAGAAAAAGACGACACTAAGGACCTGTTCACATCACCGCTGCCGTTCCGTTGAGGGATTCCGTCTGAGGTTTCCGTCGGGTTAACCCTTCAAAAATGAAACAAAATAACATGCCCCCCCTTTCCTGTGCTGTATGGCTAAACCCCGTTGTCATAGGATACGGACAAAGACTGCCTCCTATTGCATCATTGGGATCTGCAGCTGACCACGGTCAAGAGACTGGTCGTCCAGCTGCTGAAACAATCTTGGAGGCACCCTTGGGTGATGCCAGGATTCCTGTGAGTGGTGAGTCACATTCATGTTTGGTTGCGTAGTCAAGCATAAATGTGTTGACGGATGTGGATTTGTTCTCTGTTATAAAGGACAACTTGGGCTTGTTTGGGTGGCAAAGGGTGGAGTATAAGCTCTGCCAGTAAAGCCAGTAGGTTAATACCCCGCCTGACTAGATGGTTTGTACAGATTAACCTTTTGTGGCTTATTATTCTGTGGTGTGGCTCCTCTGGGAATTTACCTGTCCACCAATATAGGGGACAAGATCCACAGACGAGAAATTGTGATATTTGGTTTCAGTGGATCACGTAATGGTGGACAAAGAGCGTATTGTAGACAAGAAGCTTAGTTTTGAGAGAGGGTCTGAGAAAAATTTCAAAGTGGTAAAGACCTGTACGATGTAACCTGTCATTTAAAACGAGATAGCCTTGCTGTAAATATCACAGAGACGCTACATAAGTGTCAGGATTGTGAATAGACATGATGTCCTGGCTGGAGGTAATGTATATTCACTTTCAGGACACTTGAGTAACGTTATAATGTGTTTATGTGGCTGCACATAGCGATATAGCTATATCACTATGTGCTGTGTAAATGAATGGGGAGAAGTGTATGACGCTGATTGGTCATTGATTGGTCAGCGCCATACACTTCTCTCCACAACGCCCACTTGGTCAAAAAGTAAAACATGCCCAGTTGTCCATTAAGAAACTCATTAGCATGAAGCTAAAATAGGTCATAACTCCGTCAAAAATGATCGTTTTTCTAAATAAAAAACACTGCTGTAATCTACATTACAGCGCCGATCATATTATGTAGACGATAGGCCACTTATAATGTAAGCCCAGAGCTAAGCAGAGCTGGGCAGAGGGCGGTCATGACGGGTCTGGACTTGCAAGGGGTCATTTAGAGGGGTATTTTGGTTATAGGTTGGTGGGTGGGTTTGAGTCAGGAATTGTGCTAGGGGGTTGTGAGCATTGGGGGTGGAGTTAATGGGATGTATATATATAGTGGCATAAGCAGGGAAGCCATGTTATGTCTTGAAAATTTTTGTCAAGAATAGAGGTGTGCAGCCAGTGTCAGGGTAGCTGTTTTCTGGTCAGTTTTAGGGCCTAGAGTTATGGAGGGTTTAGAGCAGTTAATTGCTAGGGTTAGGCAGGCAGGCAGGCAGCTGATAAGGGGCTGGAGTGGGTCCAGGAGCAGCTAGGGGCTTTAGCAGGCTCCCCGGCGGGGCGTCCCCCCAGAGCCCGGCGTTCACGGCCTCTTGAACGCTTGAGCCCCCCGGCGCAGACGGAGGAGTGTGACTCCCCCCTTACCTGGTCCCCGGTGGCTGGCGACGGTGGCGTTGTTCCGGTGTCGGGGACTGGAGCCATGGAGGTGTCGGGAGCGGCGGCAGCAGTGGAGAGGCCTGGAGTGAGAGGCCAAGGTGCGGTTCGCCGGGTGTCCAGTCGGGGTCAGCGCAGCACAGTACATGTGCCTGAGGAGCGACGTGGAGATGGACGTTGAGGGAAGCGGTGGTGCAGAGGCGGGAGCAGACCCCCTCCTTTCCAGTGCGGTGGGCTCATTCAGGGAGCCTGTCACGAGTTCTTCTGTGGGGCCGGAGGCAAGCCAGGACTCTGCGGCTGTCACGGTAAGTGCCTTCAGCGCTGCTAGAGCGCCATCTGCTGGGTCAGGGGCAAGTGTGCATAGTGCACCCGTTAGCATGGGTGATTTGGTGCAATCTAGTCGCCATTCGGAACATTGCAGTGTCGGTGGTAGGCCGGCGCCACCTGCTGTTCAGGAAAATTATTACATCGTGGTGGCAGGCCTGCGCCACCTCCTGGCCATTTTCTTTATAGCAGCAGTAGTGGTAGGTCTGCACTGACTGCTGAATATGTACAAAATTTGCATCATCCAGCGCCTCCTGAGGGAGACGTTGGCCAGGTGGTAGGTGTTTCGTCTGTTTATTTGCCGTTCCAGGTGTCGTCAGGACGGGAGTCCGGTGTAGAAGCAGCTGATGCTTTGCGGTGGGCACTCGGGGTGCCTAGGATGCTCGGACAGGAGACGGCTTCGGTGGACTCAGGACGGACGGCCCCGTTAGTGTCTGGCGACGGGCAGCCTTCTGGTGAGTCACAGCGTTTACACACCATACACGTGGACAGTAATTTTAGTAATGAGAGTAGTCTAGTGGGGCAAGTACCTGTAGGTTGCGGTTCTACGGGGGATTTGTCAGTCACGAGTGGAGTTTGGGGAAATTTGTTAGATGGGTTACGTCAGTTGTTAGCTTCAGTTGATACTTCTCGTGGGTCACAGCTAGCAGGTCCCGTTGGAGCTTGGTCAGCGCAGGGACAGTTAGAGGGGGGTTCTCGTAGGGAGAGTACTGCGAGTGCTGAGGCAGGCTCTTCGTCATTTAACGCCTTAGATGCCGGGGTCCAGAAGGAGAATGTAGATGGGGCTAATAAGCCCTTGCCAGTTTCGGATACTGCAAAGGGGAGCATGTACATTTGCTTTGAAGGACCATTAGGGGCCCACTTAAAGCCAGAGCTCCGTGAAAAGATTTGGAAAAGGGAGAATTTGGATATTTTTACTTTATTGCCGTTGGAGCGATTTAGTGTGGAACGGTGGGAAAAGGGCAAGGAACATCGTAAGGAGGAGGATGATGAGAGAAGACGGTATAGGCTGATTCCGCCCACATTTGGGAATTGGCTACAAGCTTTTTCCATCATGGCTAGCGTTATAGGGGAGAAATGCCCAGAACATTGTTCCGGTTTATTTTGTTACTTGGATTCCATTTGGGAGGCTTATAGAACGTATGAGGGTACTGCTTGGCTTAAATATGACGAGCAGTTTCGTCAGCATATGGCGGTTCAGTCATCCCTGCGGTGGGATAATAAGGACATAAGCTTTTGGATGCACCTTATGACTACACCAAAGGGGGCTGGTCAGGGGGTCATGTTGAAGTCGCGAGTTTGCATAACCCCTTTCAGTCCTCACCCGGCGGGTCTAGATCAGCGGGTTCATCGGGGAGTTTTAAGAAAGGGGTCTGCTGACTCTACAACGAGAGCACCTGTAAATGGGGAACTAATTGTGTCTATAGACACGAATGTGCCGGGTTTGGGGGTGGTAACCACCCCGTCTTCAAGTGTTTTAAGCGGGCACGAGGAGGCACGACGAAGCCAGGGGATGGTTCTGCTAAAGGAGGTGAGTCCAGTAAACCTCAACGCTATGACGCCTTGGCTAAAGAGGTACCTCGACAATGAGAGGGCGCAGCTGTTATTGAAAGGTTTTGGGGACGGATTTAGGATTCCGTTCTCCGCGGGGGTGGGTGTTTTGATGGCTAATAATCTGCGTTCGGTGCGGGATCATCCAGAAGTGGTACGAGACAAGTTGCGGAAGGAAGTTTTGTTGGGTAGAATGTTAGGCCCCTTTTCTGATGTTCCTATTTCCAATTTGCGTGTCTCCCCGCTGGGGGTTGTCCCCAAGAAGGAGGCTTTCAAATTTCGGCTTATACATCAATTATCTTATCCGAAGGGTTCTTCGGTAAATGATGATATTGATGAGTCTTTGGCGCGGGTTTCCTATACGTCATTTGATGAGGCGGTTCATTTGGTTAGGACGGCGGGGCAAGGGGCGCTTATGGCTAAGGTGGATGAGGAGTCTGCATTTCGCCTTTTGCCGGTGCACCCAGAATCCATGCACTTGCTGGGGTGCTCGTTTGATGGCCTTTTTTATATTGATAGGTGCCTTCCTATGGGGTGCTCTATTTCTTGTGCCTATTTCGAAGCCTTCAGCACATTTTTGGAGTGGGTGGTCCATGAACGAGCCGGCTCTAAATCAGTTATTCATTATTTGGATGACTTCTTTTGTGTGGGCCCTGCGGCTCGGCCGTCGTGTGCAATATTGTTATGGGCAGTGATGGATGTTTTTGTTGACTTTGGGGTTCCGTTGGCGTTTGAAAAAACCGAAGGACCAACCACTACGATCTGTTTTTTGGGAATTTAAATTGATTCCCAGGCAATGGAATGTAGGTTGCCAAGGCAAAACTTATTCATCTGCGAGCAACGTTGCAGGAAGCTCTGGTGAGAACAAAAATCACCCTGCGGCTCCTGCAATCTTTATTGGGGAAACTCAATTTTGCCTGTAGAATTATGCCCATGGCCCGTGTTTTTTGTAGGCGCTTAGCACAAGCAACTGCTGGTGTTAGATGTCCCCACCATTTTATTCGCCTTGGCAAGGAGCATAAGGCGGATTTGAGGGTTTGGGATTCCTTTTTGGTAGAATATAACGGCAGATCATTACGGATTGCAGAGGGAATTTCGAATGTGGAGATGCAATTGTGTACTGATGCTTCCGCTTCTATCGGTTTCGGGGCATATTTTCAGGGAAAATGGTTTGTTGGTACTTGCCCACTAGAGTGGAGGGAGTGTGGTTTGACGGGTAATCTTTGTTTTCTGGAGTTTTTTCCCATTCTTGTTGCGGTGGAAATTTGGGGACAGCTTTTGTCCAATCGGTCAGTGGTTTTTCACTGTGATAACATGGTGGTCGTGTGCGCTATTAATAGTTTGTCCGCCAATTCCCCCCCCCCCCCGGTGATCACAGTGCTACGCCAGTTGGTCCTGCTGTGTTTGAGATGGAACATTCTATTTAGGGCTCATCATGTTCCTGGAGTTTCCAATGACATTGCAGATGCTTTATCTCGATTGCAGTGGGACAGTTTCCGTTGGCTAGCTCCAGAGGCGGAGAGGGATCCGATTTATTGTCCCAAGCACCTTTGGAGGGTGGTGTCGCTCGTCTGATATGGTGGGCGAAGCGTTCGCTGGCCCCTGCTACGTGGGATGATTATACCACGATCTGGGTGAGATGGTTCCAGCTGGAGGATTTGTGGTGTAGTCAAGGGAGTCCTTTTAGTGCCTTAGAGGGGATGTTTTGTTTTTTGTTATCTCTTATGGAGAGTGGATCTTCAGCTTCCTCTGTTGTTAAGTCGGTAGCGGCACTTTCCTTTTTCTTTAAGTTAATTGGTTGTACGGATGTTACTAAGCATTTTTTGATACGGCGGGCTCTGCAGGGTTTTCAAAAAGGGCATGTCGGGGCAGGATAAGCGTGGGCCCGTGTCTTTTGCAATGTTGGAGGGACTTTATTCTCAGTTGCACAGGATATCCCATTCAGATTATGAGAGGTTGTTGTTTCAATTGGCTTTCTCTTGGGCTTTCTATGGGGCTTTTAGGGTTGGCGAATTGGTTAGTCCCTCAAAACGGGTGCAGGGCGGTATTCAAGTAACCAATGTGTTTTTTTCAGGATAGTGTGTTGAGAATAATGTTGTATCATTCAAAAACTGACAGGAATGGAAAAGGTTTTGAGATTTGTTTGACTAAAATTCATGAGGGGGAATCGTGCCCAGTGGGGTGTTTTCTGCGTTTCATGGCTGTGTGTCCTCAGGGATTTTCCTCTTTGCTGGTGCATGCGGATGGTTCAGCGTTGTCCACATATAAATTTATTACTGTCTTTAAGAAGTGCGTACAAGGGTTGGGCCTTTCACATCTGGATTACAGCTCTCGTTCTTTTAGGATTGGAGCTGCTACAGAGGCTTCTCGTTTTGGGCTCGACACTGCTTCAGTTAAGAGGATTGGCCGCTGGGAGTCCAGCCGCTTTCATTCCTATGTTAGGCTGCATTTGCTGGAATGTTGATTTCTTTATCTTGGGTTTATTTTGTGTGGGGGGGATGTCATTCTTTTTCTGTGTGACTAATTTTCTGTTGCTTTCAGGTTCTGCCAAATGTGTGGTTTGGCTTCTTGGCCATTCCTATATTTACTGGGCTGAAAGGAGTGCCCGTGTGCGTCCGAATGGTAGGTATTTGGGTTTAGATCCGGATGAGGTGGAGGTACACTGGTTCGAAGTTTGTAGCCTGACCAGGGATCAGGTAAGGCCTTTGTTTCAGGATGCGGTTAGGTCCTGGGGTCTACCTGACATCTTGATAATTCATGTAGGGGGTAATTACATCGGGAGTTATCCCATGCGGAACCTCATTAAGAACATTAAGAGGGACTTCTTATGTTTTGTAGACACCCATCCTGGGCTTTTGATTATCTGGTCCGAAATTGTACAGCGGGTAAAATGGCGCAATGCGCAGTCAGTCTCGGCGCTGAATAGGACCAGAGTTAAGATCAATAAGACAGTGGCCAAGTTTATTCGCCTAAATGGTGGGTTGGTAGTTCATCACCGACTGTTGGAGGATCGGGGCGCGTACATTGGAAAGGATGGGGTTCACTTAACGGATGTGGGCCTGAATGTTTTTAATTTTGGCCTCCAAGAAGGCCTGGAGTTGGGTTTTCAAGTGTGGCGTGGCATGAAAATTTAAGGAGTCAAGTTTTCATGCTGTGGCGGGTCCATGGCAACGCTATTTATGTTTTTATATATTGCTGTCTTTGACACAATATATTGGTTTTATTTTAAAGCTATGGATTTGGGCTTCTCTAAGGGGCGGACCCGGGGAAGCGTGGTGCTTTAGCATACTCGTGGTGACGCCACTGTAGCTTATATGGTCACGGCTAGTGGTTTAAGGGTATTGCTTAATTTATGTTTTGGAGGTTGTCAAGGACTTAGCCACATAATGTTAATATGTTAATTATGTTTATGATATGTTTATACTTTTTTTTAATATATTCTCAGGTTCTGTGAAAGAAATCATCTAATAAAACTGTGACAAGCACCGTCCAATTTTAATTGTTTCGTTGTATATTTATTAGATAGGAGGGTGTTTGTGTGGCCCCTTGTCGCCCTTGTACCGTTATGTGAGCCCAGAGCTAAGCAGAGCTGGGCAGAGGGCGGTCATGACTGGTCTGGGCATGCAAGGGGTCATTTAGAGGGGTATTTTGGTTATAGGTTGGTGGGTGGGTTGGAGTCAGGAATTGTGCTAGGGGGTTGTGAGCATTGGGGGTGGAGTTAAGGGGATGTTTATATAGTGGGATAAGCAGGGAAGCCATTTTATGGCTTGAAAAATTTTGTCCCGCCTGCCCTCCCGTTAATTTTTCTTTTGAGCGGAGATGAGCGGTCACTATAAGCATATACACTTCTATTGCGATGCTGCCACCTAGTGGCCAGGAAGCATTTGTATGTGTTGTTTTAGTCACAGAACCCGTGCTTACATGTTCTGAGCTGTGCAGATGCTCACGTCAGTAAAGCTCACTGCTATGTAACACTGTTAAGACAATGGTGGCTGACCCTGTTTATTGCAGGCACCGGGAAAACCGGCTCGGGCACTGTCTTTAATATTTACTTTAGTGTGCAAGAACAGTGTAGTATGGGCAAGTAATCAGTGTCGGAACATTGAATAACTCACAAAGGGGCTGTTTTTAAATTTGATAAAAGGCGACTGTTCCCACCTAATGGGTTCAGGTGCAAGGGCTGCGACCCATAAATCAGCAACTATTGTGCCAGTAGGGCTGAGTAGGCCCTGAAGCCAGAGAGGGCCCATTGCTGTGGCGGTGCAGTGCAGGAACCTCCCCACAGATGATTGCTGTGAAAGAGGCAGCAATGGATGTAACAAGTGGAAGTTGCGTGAAGCCTCCCTTTTATTTAGTTGCTGAGACGATGGGTTACCCCTGTATCAGGGAAGAGTCCGAGCTCTGTCCCAAGGAAACCAAGCTGGTAAAACCCCATTTCCTGCATTGCCTGAAATTGCCGCCATTTTGTGTAATATTTTAAGTGACTGTGCCTCTCTGCTAAGAACAGTTTTTTGTATTTCCTTTTGGTCGTTTTGCAAACATTACCGGCCTACTAAAAGAAACCTGCATCAAACCTGGGTTTCTTCTCATCATACTGCCAGTAACAATGCAAGGTCAAATACATTACTCGTCCTCACTAGCCTCCCCTCATGCCAAATTTTATGGGCAAAAGGACCATAACAATTATATTCTATTGGAAATAAAAGGTTGATTTCTGACTTTAGGGAACAGAGGGTAAAATAATAGACATGTTCCTCACCTCTGTACCTGAGATATGGTTGTGTTATACTAGATATTGTCTATAGAAGATATACATGTTAAAAACACATATATTCTGATGTATCAGGAAGATACTATCACACTTCTGCGGGTCTAGAACTCATATCTAGCCTGAGTGTTATCAGTAATTAATATAAATATTAATTACCTGTCTTGTGATTCCTTTCTTGCTGCTGACAGGGTTATATGTCACGTTCCTTCTTCTCACTGGGATCAGTCATCTGTAAAGAATCAAAGGTGTGATAATATGTTCCTGATACATGTTATAGACACTTATATGTATAACACACTAGGGCCATAATTATTTATCTCAGGTATAATGTACAAATAGAAAATAAAGAAAAAGACGACACTAAGGACCTGTTTACATCACCGCTGCCCTTCCGTTGAGGGATTCCGTCGGAGGTTTCCGTCGGGTTAACCCCTCAAAAATGAAACAAAATAACATGTCCCCCCTTTCCTGTGCTGTATGGCTAAACCCCGTTTTATGGTCAAAAGTAGCATAACAAGTGTATTGTATTGTAAGGCCCCTTGGGTGCCTGGAATTATGGAGCTTATGGGTATATTGTTTATATAGTTTAAATTAATGGTTATTATAAATGTAATCTTAAATGGTTAACACAATTATTTTGTCTGAGTCGTTATAAAGGGTTACCAACGGCATGGAAATCCACTTTTTAAGGGATGGCTGGAGTCTGGCAGCTGGTGTCCATTTTCCCAAAGCAAAGGAGCTGAAGAGCCCTTTCCAAAAGCTTATGGACTGTTATTGTTGTCCCATGCTTTTTAGAGGGATGAGTTATCCTCTAAAAATAGTTCCTCCACCCCCCCTTCCCTGCATGTGGCATGGCCAGAAGTTCCCAGCTTGCAGTAAAGTGGTCTGGGGATGTGGGACAGCGCTGGTGTAGAGGAAGGAGGAGTCAGTCCTTACATTGCACCCTCATCTAACAGGTCCATGAGGCAGGGTTCTGCTCTGCCCATGAGGAAGCAGTAGGGGCATGGATGGCTCGAGGTGTGGTGGGAGGAGCAGTCCTGTGATTATAATGTACAGGCAGACTATGGAGGGCAGTTGGTAGCATCAGTGGTGAAACAGGTGTAGACTCCAAAGGGAATTTATTACCCCCTCCTTGCTGCTGGTGGGAGAGACCGTTGTCATAGGATACGGAGGAAGACTGCCTCCTATTGCATCATTGGGATCTGCAGCTGACCACGGTCAAGAGACTGGTCGTCCAGCTGCTGGAAGAATCTTGGAGGCACCCTTGGGTGATGCCAGGATTCCTGTGAGTGGTGAGTCACCTTCATGTTTGGCTGCGTAGTCAAGCACAAATGTGTTGACGGATGAGGATTTGTTCTCTGTTTTAAAGGACAACTTGGGCTTGTTTGGGTGACAAAGGGTGGAGTATAAGCTCTGCCAGTAAAGCCAGTAGGTAAATACCCCGCCTGACTAGATGGTTTGTACAGATTAACCTTTTGTAGCTTATTACTCTGTGGAGTGGCTCCTCTGGGAATTTACCTGTCCACCAATATAGGGGACAAGATCCACAGACGAGAATTTGTGATATTTGGTTTCAGTGGATCACGTAATGGTGGGCAAAGAGTGTATTGTGGACAAGAAGCTTAGTTTTGACAGAGGGTCTGAGAAAAATTCCAAAGTGGTAAAGACCTGTACGATGTAACCTGTCATTTAAAATGAGATTACGCTTGCCTTGCTGTAAATATCACAGAGACGCTACATAAGTGTCAGGATTGTAAATAGACATGACATCGTGGCTGGAGGTAATGTATATTTACTGTCAGGACACTTGAGTAATGTCATAGTGTGTTTATGTGGCTGCACATAGCGATATAGCTATATCGCTATGTGCTGTGTAAATGAATGGGGAGAAGTGTATGACGCTGAATGGTCACTGATTGGTCAGCATCATACACTTCTCTCCACAATGCCCACTTGGTCAAAAAGTAAAACATGCCCAGTTGTCCATTAAGAAACTCATTAGCATGAAGCTAAAATAGGTCATAACTCTGTCAAAAATGATTGTTTTTCTAAATAAAAAAAACACTGCTGTAATCTACATTACAGCACCGATCATATTATGTAGAATATAGGCCACTTATAATGTGAGCCCAGAGCTAAGCAGAGCTGGGCAGAGGGCGGTCATGACGGGTCTGGGACTGCAAGGGGTCATTTAGAGGGGTATTTTGGTTATAGGTTTGTGGGTGGGTTTGAGTCAGGAATTGTGCTAGGGGGTTGTGAGCATTGGGGGTGGAGTTAATGGGATGTATATATAGTGGGATAAGTAGGGAAGCCATGTTATGGCTTGAAAAATTTTGTCAAGAATAGAGGTGTGCAGCCAGTGTCAGGCTAGCTGTTTTCTGGTCAGTTTTAGGGCCTAGAGTTATGGAGGGTTTAGAGCAGTTAATTGTTAGGGTTAGGGAGGAGGCAGCTGATAAGGGGCTGGAGTGGGTCCAGGAGCAGATAGGGGCTTTAGCAGATAGGGCCCGGCGTTCACAGCCTCCTGAACGCTTGAGCCCCTCTGCTTCCCCAGCCCCCCAGCGCAGACGGAGGAGTGTGACTCCCCCCTTACCTGTTTCCGCGGTAGTGGTCCCTGGTTTGACAGATCCGGTGGCTGGCGACGATGGCGTTGTTCCGGTGTCGGGGACTGGAGCCATGGTGGTGTCGGGAGCGGTGGCAGCAGTGGAGACGCCTGGAGTGAGAGGTCGAGGTACGGTTCGCCGGGTGTCCAGTCGGGGTCAGCGCAGCACAGTCCGTGTGCCTGAGGAGTGACGTGGAGATGGATGTCGAGGGTAGCGGTGGGGCAGCGGCGGGGAGCAGTCCCCCTCCTTTCCTGTGCGGTGGGCTCGTTCAGCGAGCCTGTCAGGAGTTCTTCTGTGGGGCCGGAGGCAAGCCAGGACTCTGCGGCTGTCACGGTGAGTGTCTTCAGCGCTGCTAGAGCGCCATCTGCTGGGTCAGGGGCCAGTGTGCATAGTACACCCGTTAGCATGGGTGATTTGGCGCCATCTAGTGGCCGTTCGGAACATTGCAGTGTCGGTGGTAGGCCGGCGCCACCTGCTGTTCGGGAAAATTACTACATCGGTGGTGGCAGGCCTGCACCACCTCCTGGCCATTTTCGTTATAGCAGCAGTAGTGGTAGGTCTGCACTGACTGCTGAATATGTACACAATTTGCATCATCCAGCGCCTCCTGAGGGTGACGTTGGCCAGGTGGCAGGTGTTTCGTCTGTTTATTTGCCGTTCCAGGTGTTGTCGGGACGGGAGTCCGGTGTAGAAGCGGCCGATGCTTTGCGGCGGGCACTCGGGGTGCCTAGGATGCCCGGTCAGGAGACGGCTTCAGTGGATTTAGGACGGACGGCCCCGTTAGTGTCTGGCGACGGGCAGCCTTCTGATGAGTCACAGCGTTTACACACCATACACGTGGGCAGTAATTTTAGTAATGAGAGTAGTCTAGTGGGGCAAGTACCTGTAGGTTGCGGTTCTACGGGGGATTTGTCAGTCACGAGTGGAGTTTGGGGAAATTTGTTAGATGGGTTACGTCAGTTGTTAGCTTCAGTTGATACTTCTCGTGGGTCACAGCTAGCAGGTCCCATTGGAGCTTGGTCAGCACAGGGACAGTTAGAGGGGGGTTCTTGTAGGGAGAGTACTGCGAGTGCTGAGGCAGGCTCTTCGTCATTTAACGCCTTAGATGCTGGGGTCCAGACGGAGAAGGTAGATGGGGCTAATATGCCCTTGCCAGTTTTGGATACTGCAAAGGGGAGCATGTACATTTGCTTTGAAGGTCCATTAGGGGCCCACTTAAAGCCAGCGATCCGTGAAAAGATTTGGAAAAGGGAGAATTTGGATATTTTTACTTTATTGCCATTGGAGCGATTTAGTGTGGAACGGTGAGAAAAGGGCAAGGAACATCGTAAGGAGGAGGATGAGGAGAGAAGACGATATAGGCTGATTCTGCGCACATTTGGGAATTGGCTACATGCTTTTTCCATCATGGCTAGTGTTATAGGGGAGAAATGCCCAGAACATTGTTCCGGTTTATTTTGTTACTTGGATTCTATTTGGGAGGCTTATAGAACGTATGGGGGTACTGCTTGCCTTAAATATAACGAGCAGGTACGTCAGCGTATGGCGTTTCAGTCATCCCTGCGGTGGGATCATAAGGACATAAGCCTTTGGATGCGCCTTATGACTACACCAAAGGGGGCTGGTCAGGGGGGTCATGTTGAAGTCGCGGGTTTGCATAACCCCTTTCAGTCCTCGCCCGGCGGGTCTAGATCAGCAGGTTCATCGGGGAGTTTTAAAAAAGGGGTCTGCTGACTCTACAACGAGAGCACCTGTAAATGGGGAACTAATTGTGTCTATAGACACGAATGTGCCGGGTGTAGGGGTGGTAACTACCCCGTCTTCAAGTGTTTTAAGCGGGCACGACGAAGCCAGGGGATGGTTCTGCTAAAGGGGGTGAGTCCAGTGAACCTCGACGCTATGACGCCTTGGCTAAAGAGGTACCCCGACAATGAGAGGGCGCAGCTGTTATTGAAAGGTTTTGGGGACGGATTTAGGATTCCGTTCTCCCCGGGGATGGGTGTTTTGATGGCTAATAATCTGTGTTCGGTGCGGGATCATCCAGAAGTGGTACGAGACAAGTTGCTGAAGGAAGTTTTGTTGGGTAGAATGTTAGGCCCCTTTTCTGATGTTCCTATTTCCAATTTGCGTGTCTTCCCGCAGGGGGTTGTCCCCAAGAAGGAGGCGGGCAAATTTTGGCTTATACATCATTTATCTTATCCGAAGGGTTCTTCGGTAAATGATGATATTGATGAGTCTTTGACGCGGGTTTCCTATACATCATTTGATGAGGCGGTTCATTTGGTTAGGACGGCGGGGCAAGGGGCGCTTATGGCTAAGGTGGATGTGGAGTCATTTTGCCTTTTGCCGGTGCACCCAGAATCCATGCACTTGCTGGGGTGCTCGTTTGATGGCCTTTTTTATATTGATAGGTGCCTTCCTATGGGGTGCTCTATTTCTTGTGCCTATTTCGAAGCCTTCAGCAAGTTTTTGGAGTGGGTGGTCCGTGAACGAGCCGGCTCTAAAGAAGTTATTCTTTATTTGGATGACTTCTTTTGTGTGTGCCCTGCGGCTCGGCCGTCGTGTGCAATATTGTTATGGGCAGTGATGGATGTTTTTGTTGACTTTGGGGTTCCGTTGGCATTTGAAACAACAGAAGGACCAACCACAACAATCTGTTTTTAGGGAATTTAAATTGATTCCCAGGCAATGGAATGTAGGTTGCCAGAGGCAAAACTTATTGATCTGCGGGCAACGGTGCAGGAGGCTCTGGTGAGAACAAAAATCACCCTGCGGCTCCTTCAATCTTTATTGGGGAAACTCAATTTTGCCTGTAGAATTATGCCCATGGGCAGTGTTTTTTGTAGGCGCTTAGCACAAGAAACTGCTGGTGTTAGATGTCCCCACCATTTTATTCACCTTGGCAAGGAGTATAAGGCGGATTTGAGGGTTTGGGATTCCTTTTTGGTAGAATATAACGGCAGATCATTATGGATTGCAGAGGGAGTTTCGAATGTGGAGATACAATTGTGTACTGATGCTTAAGGTTCTATCGGTTTTGGGGCGTATTGTCAGGGAAAATGGTGTGTTGGTACTTGGCCACTAGAGTGGAGGGAGAGTGGTTTGACGGGTAATCTTTGTTTTCTGGAGTTGTTTCCCATTCTTGTTGCGGTGGAAATTTGGGGACCGCTTTTGTCCAATCGGTCAGTGGTTTTTCACTGTGGTAACAAGGCTATTTAGGGCTCATCATGTTCCTGGAGTTTCCAATGACATTGCGTATGCTTTATCTCGATTGCAGTGGGATCGTTTCCGTTGGCTACCTCCAGAGGCGGAGAGGGATCCGGTTTCTTGCCCCGAGCACCTTTGGAGAGGGTGGTGTCGCTCGTCTGATATGGTGGGCGAAGCGTTCGCTGGCCCCTGCTACGTGGGATGCTTATACCAAGATCTGGGTGAGATGGTTCCAGCTGGAGGATTCGTGGTGTAGTCAAGGGAGTCCTTTTAGTGCCTTAGAGGGGATGTTTTGTTTTTTGTTATCTCTTATGGAGAGTGGATCTTCAACTTCCTCTGTTGTTAAGTCGGTAGCGGCACTTTCCTTTTTCTTTAAGTTAATTGGTTGTACGGATGTTACTAAGCATTTTTTGATACGGCGGGCTCTGCAGGGTTTTCAAAAAGGGCATGTCGGGCAGGATAAGCGTGGGCCGGTGTCTTTTGCAATGTTGGAGGGACATTTTCTCAGTTGCACAGGATATCCCATTCAGATTATGAGAGGTTGTTGTTTCAATTGGCTTTCTCTTGGGCTTTCTATGGGGCTTTTAGGGTTGGCGAATTGGTTAGTCCCTCAAAACGGGTGCAGGCCGGTATTCAAGTAACCAATGTGTTTTTTTCAGGATAGTGTGTTGAGAATAATGTTGTATCATTCAAAAACTGACAGGAATGGAAAAGGTTTTGAGATTTGTTTGACTAAAATTCATGAGGGGGAATCGTGCCCAGTGGGGTGTTTTCTGCGTTTCATGGCTGTGTGTCCTCAGGGATTTTCTTCTTTGCTGGTACATGCGGATGGTTCAGCGTTGTCCAGATATCAATTTATTGCTGTCTTTAAGAAATGCGTACAAGGGTTGGGCCTTTCACATCTGGATTACAGCTCTCATTCTTTTAGGATTGGAGCTGCTACTGAGGTTTCTCGTTTTGGGCTCGACACTGCTTCAGTTAAGAGGATTGGCCGCTGGGAGTCCAGCCGCTTTCGTTCCTATGTTAGGCTGCATTTGCTGGAATGTTGATTTCTTTATCTTGGGTTTATTTTGGGGGGGGATGTCATTCTTGTTCTGTGTGACTAATTTTCTGTTGCTTTCAGGGTCTGCAAAATGTGTGGTATGGCTTCTTGGCCATTCCTATATTTACTGGGCTGAAAGGCGTGCCCGTGTGCGTCCAAATGGTAGATATTTGTGTATAGATCCCGTTGAGGTGGAGGTACACTGGTTCGGAGTTCGTGGCCTGACCTGGGATCAGGTAAGGCCTTTGTTTCAGGATGCTGTTAGGTCCTGGGGTCTACCTGATATCTTGATAATTCATGCAGGGGGTAATGACATCGGGAGTTATCCCATGCGGAACAACATTAAGAGGGACTTCTTATGTTTTGTAGACACCCATCCTGGGCTTTTGATTATCTGGTCCGAAATTGTACAGCGGGTAAAATGGCGCAATGCGCAGTCAGTGTCGGCTCTGAATGGGACCAGAGTTAAGATTAATAAGACAGTGGGCAAGTTTGTTCGCCTAAATGGTGGGTTGGTAGTTCATCACCGACTATTGGAGGATCGGGGTGCGTACATTGGAAAGGATGGGGTTCACTTAACGGATGTGGGCCTGGATGTTTTTAATTTTGGCCTCCAAGAAGGCCTGGAGTTGGGGTTCCAAGTGTGGCGGCGCATGAAAATTTAAGGAGTCAAGTTTTCATGCTGTGGCGGGTCCTTGGCAACGCTATTTATGTTTTTATATATTGCTGTCTTTGACACAATATATTGGTTTTATTTTAAAGTTATGGATTTGGGCTTCTCTAAGCGGCGGACCCTGGGAAGCGTGGTGCTTTAGCATACCCGTGGTGACGCCACTGTAGCTTATATGGTCACGGCTAGTGGTTTAAGGGTATTGCTTTATTTATGTTTTGGAGGTTGTCAAGGACTTAGCCACATAATGTTAATATGTTAATTATGTTTATGATATGTTTATACTTGTTTTTTATATATTCTCAGGTTCTGTAAAATAAATCATCTAATAAAGCTGTGACAAGCACCTTCCAATTTTAATTGTGTCGTTGTATATTTATTAGATAGGAGGGTGTTTGTGTGGCCCCTTGTCGCCCTTGTACCGTCATGTGGTGACAGAGCCTCTTTAAGGGTTCACGGTTATGGCTCATTTTTTTTGTCAGCGCTTCCCTGAAAAGGGCGCTGTACTCTTTGCATGCTTAGATAATGTAGCATATTTAGTGCACACAAGCTGCATGGAGGTGCAGCTTGGTGGTGCTATGATTAGAAATTCAGGTGTCGTTTGTCATTATGTCCGGAGATTGGCTGGGCATCCAAGGCAATCAGTGTTTGGAATCAGCTCATCCTGTATCAGCGACATCCTCAATCCTCTCTAGAAGGAGTAATTTCCTCTAGATCGTATCCTTGGGCATTGGCTAGAGTGCCCAAACAGGAGTCTCCATGCACATGATTGATGTGATAGAGACAGTGTTGAATATAACAGGTGGAAGTTGCCTGGGGCCTCCCTACGATTGAGTTGCTGAGGCGGTGGGTGGAAGTTGCCTGGACCTCCCCATAAAAGCGATAAGGGATGTTGAAGGGTAAGAAAGAGGAAAAGCCCCGATTTGAAGTGGATGTTAGTACTGTATCAGTGAGGAGCCCAAGCTCTGTCCAAAGGTAGGCAAGCTGGTGAGCCACCATTGCCTGCATTGCCTGAAATTGTGGCCATTTTGTACAGATTTTAGCCTACTAAAAGGATTTGCATAAAATCTGGTATTCTTTTCATCATTTCATGACTAACAATGGGCGCACTTAACTGATACCCGCTCCTAAACTTTTTGGCATAGTTGGCAGGATAGTCACAGCCCAGGAAAGATGGCATGCCGTATGGAGTGCCCAAGGAGTGAGCAGAGGGCACGGCAGGAAGGTTTACATGATGAATTTCACAGAGAGTATAGTCGGAGTTCCATTGGAGGGTAAGCTAGTGCCGGAGTTGCAGTCATGAGTACGCTCTTGCCAAGTGCAACTTTGGCTGCACAACCAAGGTGGAGGACCACCTAAATTCCCCTAAATTATATCCATAGTGGTATCATGTGTGGTGAGGAACGAAGGGGCATATAATAGTGCCTATGACTATATGTATAATTAGCTATGACTCCTAGAACACCTGGAACAACAACCTACAAAAATGGAGTCAGTACACAGCTTAGTTTAATAAAAAATAACTTTTATTGATACAGAATATAAAACATGAAAAACAATTCACATGTTAAAATCAAGGATGACTACCACAGTGTGGAAAAAAACACAGAGAGTATAGTCGGAGTTCCATTGGAGGGTAAGCTAGTGCCGGAGTTGCAGTCATGAGTACGCTCTTGCCAAGTGCACCTTTGGCTGCATTTCAGTAACTGTAATGAGCCACAAGGAAGCTTTCAAGAGGCGGGTAGAGAGGAGTCTCCCAGCAAGAGAAAGACAAGAGGCTGTGCATGAGACTGAGACAAAGAAGGGAGTCCTGGGACCTTGAGTATGAGACTGCAATTGTTAAGTATGTGCCTCGCCTGTGAGAGACTGTAACCACTAAGCTTTGAACCTGAGGCCCAAGTAATTTTGAAGAGAGCCTGAACTGAGTTTAACAGGGCCTTCAGAGACTGTCGGAAGAAGGCCCAATTTGTGTGAAAGGAATCTGTGTTTTTGTTTCAGTTATTTTAGTTGCTTATTTTTCCTGGTGCCGGGAATGGCACCGAATAAGGCAAGGGGGCAATGAAAGGTATGGAAGGGAGTCTCCCCTATTCAAGAGAAGAGTCGTATGGAGTAATGTAGAGATAGATTTTGCTGTCTCTTTCAATTCTTTTGTGTTATGCATGTTTAACACTGTATTTCCTTTATAGGTCCAGGACTAGAGGAGATGAGCGGTCACTATATGCATATATACTTCCATTGCGATGCTGCCACCTAGTGGCCAGGAAGCATTTTTATGTGTTGTTTTAGTCACAGGACTACATGTTCTGAGCTGTGCAGATGCTCACGTCAGCAAAGCTCGCTGCTATGTAACACTGTTCAGACAATGGTGGCTGACCCTGTTTATTGCAGGCACCGGGAATACCGGCTCGGGCACTGTCTTTAACATTTACTTTAGTGTGCAAAAACAGTGTAGTATGGGCAAGTAATCAGTGTCGGAACATTGAATAACTCACAAAAGGCTGTTTTTAAATTTGATAAAAGGCGACTGTTCCCACCTAATGGGTTCAGGTGCAAGGGCTGCGACCCATAAATCAGCAACTATTGTGCCAACAGGGCTGAGTAGGCCCTGAAGCCAGAGAAGGGCCCATTGCTGTGGCGGTGGAGTGCAGGAACCTCCCCACAGATGATTGCTGTGAAAGAGGCAGCATTGGATGTAACAAGTGGAAGTTGCGTGAAGCCTCCCTGTTATTTAGTTGCTGAGACGATGGGTTACCCCTGTATCAGGGAAGAGTCCGAGCTCTGTCCCAAGGAAAGAACAGTTTTTTGTATTTCCTTTTGGTCGTTTTGCAAACATTACCGGCCTACTAAAAGAAACCTGCATCAAACCTGGGTTTCTTGTCATCATACTGCCAGTAACAATGCAAGGTCAAATACATTAGAAAAATGGACAAAAGTAGATGGTCCAGCGCAGTCAAGTTTAAAACAGAGCGTAGTTCCAAAGTGCCTACGCGTTTCAGACGTATACCACATCCTTCCTAAAAGCTATCCAGCACAGTGGAGCTGTCCAGCAAAAGTGGTGCTGAAACAGAGAGCCGGTGATAGAACATCACTGCTCTAATAGTAAGTTGTATACTTACAGCATTGTTTGATAGATAGTTATCAAAGATAGGATGAGGGATAACAATGATCCAATTTTATCCTTGAGTAGTGGATAGAGTATTAATGCTTATTTTTGTTCATTAGGCTCTCGGATATGAACCTCTGCAATACTCAAATCGAGATATTAAAACATAAATAGACACTAAAAAATACATCATTTAAACAGTTAAAGGCAATACATGAACTAGAAAAAAGGGAATTATATACTGGTCTTTAAGGGTAATTGGTGTTGAAAAAAATCTTTGTATACTAAACCGCCATTTGATTAATAAGGAATGTGATGGGCGAGGGACCCCTTGGTACGGACAGTTAGGTGTCATCTGTAAAGGCCGTGAACATTGACAGGTAATATTAATTATTAGACCATATTCAATTCTGCCGATAATTTCATAGATTCTGTTACTAATAATTGAACATTAATTCTGGTCCTGAGAGGGTTAATCTAAGACTGAATAGCTATTAAAAATTATATTAAAAATAAAAGGGGAGTCCTGACTACAAAACAGATGGTAAAGAACAGAGATGTTCCTCACCTCTGTACCTCAGATATGGTTGTGTTATACTAGATATTGTCTATAGAAGATATACATGTTAAAAACACATATATTCTCATGTACCAGGAAGATACTATCACACCTCTGCGGGTCTAGAACTCATATCTAGCCTGAGTGTTATCAGTAATTAATATAAATATTAATTACCTGTCTTGTGATTCCTTTCTTGCTGCTGACAGGATTATATGTCACGTTCCTTCTTCTCACTGGGATCAGTCATCTGTAAAGAATCAAAGGTGTGATAATATGTTCCTGATACACTTATATGTATAACACACTAGGGCCATAATTATTTATCTCAGGTATAATGTACAAATAGAAAATAATAAAAGCCCCTCCTCCTCCGCTTTTATTCATTCTCAATATTTTCAATGTTTTTTTTGAACGGAAGCAAAAGTGCAGACTGCAGAACTTTTGTTTCCGTTCAAAAAAACAGAAACCTATTGAACGGGGACAAACGGAAAGCAACTGATACAAAAGAATTACCATTGAAATCATTGGTAATTCTAATGGAGGCGTTGCATTCCGTTTAATGTATCGATCTTCTCTTACTCTGACGGAAGAGAGGTAAACTCATAGTAACGCCATTGTGAAAAAAGCCTTAGCCGTGGAGCGTTTTTTTAAATTGATATATATACACGAATTGTACTGGGTTAATTGCTGAGATAGACTAGATGTTCTAACCTTATCTGGCTTCATGTATCATAAATGCCTAGAAGTACAAGGGCTGTTGTTGCCCAAAGTAGCCATTCCGTATCCACATTTTGCTTTTTCCGATTTAGAAAATTAAAGTTGAACTTTGGTTGCTTGGGCCGCATAGAATCTTGTCCCTTTTCCCCATGTCCTGCAAGCTTATTGTCTGTTCTTCCTCTGATGACAACTGCCTAACTATACTAGAGGCTGGTAGACAAAGCACCAATTTCTAACCAATTATGATTTCACACCTGTATGACATCATAAGAAACAATTAGCAAAGGAAACTGGGACTGATCTGTGTTAAGATTACATACAGCATGTTGGTACATGAACTACAAGTTAATATTGTAACCCCCTAGATTGTGATTTACAATAGAATAAAATGTTTTACTTGAAGCAGAACTCCCTGAAAAATGTCTCCCAATGGTGAATTTGCTCTCCTGTGAGCCGGCATTTCAGCGTTATTAGAGGAATGTTGGGCCTTAAAACAATAAATCTAAATCCTGTTTTTATTTTTCTGGCAATGGTCAGAAAAAAAGATATCTGATTGGTGGCTATGGGGCCCAGGGTTCCTATGATAACACTGTATTGCCAGAGCAACAGGTAGCGTTGTCACAGGTACACAGGCAAAGGATCACATCTCAGGTGAGACTAGTAACCTAGGTCACTCATAACAGCTAAAGAAATATATATATATATACATTTAACATAAAAAAATGTAAATATATTACACAGCCTTTTCCTATGGAACTATAGAGTCAGCCATGGAGTGTTATTTAAAATTCACATACTGTATACGCACGCATTGTACTAGGTGGATTGCTGAAATAGACTACATGTTCTAACCTAACCTGGCTTCATGTATCATAGATGTTTAGAAGAACAAGGGTTGTTGCCCAAAGTAGCCAATCAGTATCCACATTTTGCTTTTTCCAGTTTAGGAAATGAAAGCTGAACTTTGGTTGCCTTGGGCAACATAGAATTAGTATAATAATAATAATAATAATAATAATAATAATAATAATTACCTGTTCTGTCTCTTATTCCACATCTTCATGCTTCACCACAAAGTCCTCAACTGTATGAGACACAGAGCATCCAGTTCTAAGCAATTATGACATCATAAGAGAGGATGATGAAAGGATGCTGGGTAGGACACTATGTGATTACAAACAGTATATTATATTAGTACAGTATGATCATGTGGAATGATCTGCCTGTACCATAATGCTTTGATACATTTTGTCCCTTATTGTGCAAATTACAAATGAAGAATTATAGTTTTGAAGGAATTGTATGTGTGGGGCAGTTTGCTATAATCTACACTTTTAAGTAAAATGCAGAAATTCATCATGTACTACTTTCATACGTTGGTCCTACCCTAGTCATGCTCTTGAACTAGCCACTTAGGTATATACACACACACATGCACCTGCCCACAATGCCAAACGTACCAATACCTGGTGTAATAACCACAGTATCACTGTGCTTGATTGGCCAGCAAACTCGCCTGACCTAAACCCCATAGAGAATCTATTAGGTATTGTCAAGCGGAAGATGAGACACCAGACCCAACAATACAGACGAGCTGAAGGCCGCTATCACAGCAACCTGGGCTTCCATAACACCTCAGCAGTGCCACAGGCTGATCGCCCCCATGCCACACCGCATTGATGCAGTAATTCATGCAAAAGGAGCCCGACCAAGTATTGAGGGCATATACTGTACATACTTTTCATAGGCCAATATTTCGGTATTAAAAATCATTCTTAAAATTTGGCTTATATAATATTATAATTTTCTGAGACACGAAATTTTGGGTTTTCAGTAACTTGTTAGCCATAAGATAATCATCAACATTAAAAGAAAAAAATGCTGGATAAAGATCCCTCTCTGTGTAATGAATCTATATAATATATGAGTTTCACTTTTTGAATTGAATTACTGAAATAAATTAACTTTTTGATGATATTCTAATTCACTGAGGAGGACTAGTATATATATATATATATATATATATATATATATATATATATATAGCAATAAATCAATCCAAGTATGAGGGAGCACTCTTTGGTTGCTAATACTTAAGGCACTTGTCGTGTGTCTGGTGAGGATTTGCACCCTATACTATACAGGATAGTGCGGCTGTTCTACCTATTTTTGTATTTATAAAATAATATATTATTCACAGAGTAAGAAAACAAAGGGAATTTAAAACCTCCTTTTCACAGGGAGAACAATGCAATTTTTCAGTGAAATATACATAAAAAAAATGCGTTCTACAGTGCATATATAACATTGTCAAATAGTACTAAATACTACTATACAATAGTACTAAAATGACCAAATGATAAAATACTGCAATAATAGTGCTACACAACGCATTCATAATGATGCTGTATGGTTTCAAATAAAAATGCTATAAAGCACTCAAGTAACAGTGCCGAAATAGCGGTGAGATATGTGCCAAAATAATAGTCTCATACAGTGCCAACATAATGGTACTATACAGTGGTCAGTTAACAGTGCTATACACTGCCACGCACTGCCCAGATAACAGTGTTCATATAATAGTATCAGCAATAATACTACCCTTAGGGTATGTGCACACACACTAATTACGTCCGTATTTGACGGACGTATTTCGGCCGCAAGTCCCGGACCGAACACAGTGCAGGGAGCCGGGCTCCTAGCATCATACTTATGTACGACTCTAGGAGTCCCTGCCTCCCCGTGGAACTACTGTCCCGTACTGAAAACATGATTACAGTACGGGACAGTTGTCCTGCAGCGAGGCAGGGACTCCTAGCATCGTACATAAGTATGATGCTAGGAGCCCGGCTCCCTGCACTGTGTTCGGTCCGGGACTTGCGGCCGAAATACGTCCGTCAATTACGGACGTAATTAGTGTGTGTGCACATACCCTTAGTGTGCACATATAAAAATGGCAGTCATAGTGCACATCGCAAATGACTTCCCGTTGTTATTTGCTCTTAGCTGGAAGACCATATTTAACTGTCAAAAGCCAATTACTATTTCATTGTTTCTAATTAACAGATTAATATATTATAATGCTAGAACCCTACCGATCTAGCATTTTTTACCTATCCAGTGAATTGGTGAAAAATGCTGGAGGCTGGAATATCCCTTTAAAGGGGTTGTCCAGGATTAGGAAAGAATGGCTACTTTTTCCAAAAACAGCACAGGTTGTATGTGGTATTGCAGCTTGGCCCCATTTACTTCAATGGAGCTGAGCTGCGATACCAGACACTACCCAAGGATAGGTGTGGCGCTGTTTAGGAATAAAGCAGTTATGGGTTCTTTTTATCCTGGACTATTACTATAAGCCTTTCAGTACACAGCCATTATTTGAATTTTTGTTTTCATTTCTTGCATCGATAAAGCCATATGAGGGCTTGTTTTTTAGTGGGACGAGTTGTTGTTTTTCACTACACCATTTATTGTACCATATAATGTATTGGGAAACAGGAAAAAAAATATTTGTGGGGTGGAATAGGAAAAAAACTGTGATTCCTCAAACTTTTGAGGGGTTTCACTTTTACGGCTTTCACCGTATGGTAAAAATGGCATGTTAACTTTACGATTACAGCGATACCAAATTTATATATTTTTTTTCATGTTTTACAAGGAAAAAACTAATTGTTAAAAATAAAATGTGTGTTATGTCACCACATTCTGAGAGCCATAACTTTTTACATTTTTCTGTGAATTGAGCGGTATGAGCGCTTATTTTTTGTGGGGCAAGCTGTTGTTTCTATTGGTACCATTTTGGGCTACATAAGACGTTTTGATCACTTTTTATTTCTTTTTTTGTGGGATTTGATGTGACCAAAAACAGCGATTCTGGCGGTTTAATTTTTTATGGCGTTCCCCGTGCGGGTTAAATAATGGTATATTGTAATACTTCAGACTTTTAAGGCTGCGGCGATACCAGTTTTGTTTATTTCTTACATTACTTTATAGGACAAAATGGGTAAAGGTTTTTTTTTTGTAAATGTAAATTTGTATTTTTTGACACTACTAAAAATTTGTGAAACTTTTTTTTTTACTTATTTCATTAGTCCCCCTAGGGGACTTGATCTACTGATCGCTGGTACAATAACCAGCAATACTAATGTTTTGCATTTTGTTTTGTCATTTTTACAGTCTCCTGTTAGGCAGGGCTTAAGAGACAGTGGCGGATCCTCTTATTGGCGGTTCAGGCACCCGCCCAGGGCCCAAAGCTTCCAAGGGGGCCCATGGCCACCCGAACCGCACATAACTTAAAAAAACTATGCAGGGCTGCTGTCGGCCCCATTCTCGCGGTCGTCGGTCCCACCTGGTGATGAAGAGATTGGGCGGGATGTGCACGGGGTGTCAATTGCAGGGGCGAGCTAGGCCGGGAAAAGGGGGCATGTGGCCTTAAGGGTGCGCGACTGCACAGTGGGCATCACTCACCCACTGTGTAAGGGTCGGCACAGCACATCAGCTGTAGAGAGCAGACTGTCAGAGATAGTGATAGGCAGGTGCTGGAGTCAATCTCCCTGACAGTCTGCTCCTCTGTGCTGCTGTGCACTGTCCCTGACTGCAACTAGGAGGTGTAGGACCTGTGGTGTCTATATAGTAAAGATAGTGTAAGTCTACATAGTGTGTGTATAGTGTTTATAGTGTGTATAATGTAAGATTATATAGTGTGTGCATAGTGTATATAGTGTGTGTATAGTGTAAGTCTATATATTGTGTGGCGTGTGTGTATAGTGTTTATAGTGTGTATAATGTAAGTGTATATTGTGTAAGTCTATATAGTGTGTGGTGTGTGTATAGTGTGTATAGTAAAAGTCTATATAGTGTGTTTTTAGTGTATATAGTGTAAGTCTATATAGTGTGTGCTGTGTGTATAATGTAACTCTAAAAAGTGTATATAGTGTAAGTGTGTGTGTGTATAATGCACATAGTATGTGTGTGTATAATGCATATAGTATGTGTGTGTATAATGTAGTGTGTTTGTATAATGTAAGCATGTGTGTATATAGTGTGTGTGGTTTGAATATATAGCGCATGGTGTGAGTGTAAATTGTATATATAGTGTGTGTGTGTGTGTGTGTGTATGGTGTATATAATGTAAATCTATATAGTGTTCATAGTGTGTATACTGTAATTCTATATAGTCTGTGGTGTGTGTATGGTGCATATACATACCTCCCAACTTTGAAGTATCACAAAGCCACAGCAATTTCTTTTTTCTTTTAAGCCACACCTCTAATCCCACCCAATCCCCGCTTATACACACTCGGTTCAGCCCACACAGTATCATGCTCCCATAGTGCCTCCCACACAGTATAATGCCAAATAGCTGCCACTATACAGTATAATGCCCCATAGATGCACCCATACAGTATAAAGCCAACACAGATGCCCCCATGAAGTATAATGCCCAAACAGATGCCCACATACAGTATAATTCCCACACAGATGCCTGTACACAGTATAACTCCCAAACAAATACCCCCAGACAGCATAATGCCCCATAGAGCATAGTGCTCCCATAGCTGTCCTATACAGTATAATGCCCCCATAAAGTATAATGCCCACACAGTTTATCCCATACAGTATAATGCCCTCATAGCTGCCCCCTATAGCTTAATGCCCACATACAGTATAATGCCCCCAAAGCTGCCCCTAGTGCCAGTGCCCTTGTAGATAGTGCCACAGTGCCCATGTAAATAGTGCACCTATATAGTGCCACAGTGTCCATAGTGATAGTGTCACTCCCCCCTTGAAAATAGCGTTACTCCCCCCCTTGTAGAAAGCGCCATTGGGACTCCCTCTAGGAGCAGAATCCCCAGACAAAGCATATGCCGCGGATTCCGCTCCTAGAGGGAAGCCCTGATGTCACTGTCCATTTATGGACAGTGACGTCAGTAGCTACTCTTTGAGCGGAATCCCCGTTGCCAACTCTGGCCGGGGATTCCGCTCCAGGAAGAGCCCCTAACGTCAATGTCCATATATGGACAGTGACCTCAGGGGTTTCCTCTAGGAGCGGAACCCCCAGCCAGATCATCGGCAACAGGGATTCCCTTCATTCAATAGCCACTGACATCACTGTCCATATGTGGACAGTGACGCCAAGGGCTTCCCCGAGCACAGCGCTTAAAGTAGCGTTGTGTCTGGGGAGTCTTCGGCGAGTGGAGGAGCTCCCTCTGCTCCTCCGCTCTGAACTAATTCTGAAGTAGGGAGCTGATGATTCCCTGCTTCAGTATTGGGTTCAACTGAATCTGCATTCTGAGGACGCAGAAAGAGTTGACAGTGGGACATCCCCAAGGCTGCCCGGGACAGTGGGACACCGCCCGGAATCCGGTTAGCAGATATGCCTATAGTGTAAGTTTGTTTATAGTGTGTGCGTGTAGTGTGTGGTTTGAATAAATAGTGTGTGGTGTTAATGTGATTTGTATATAGTGTGTGATGTGCAAACACAAAAGCATACATCTCAAAAAGACCCTCATAACACAGTACAATGGGTACGGTGCCTCCGGATTAAATTGAAATAAAAGGGGAAGAATGGCCAGTAAAGAGGGAAAAAATGGCACTCGGTTAGAGGAATAAAGAATAAAAAATATTTTGATTAAATATAAATATTTCAGCTAAATTTGTAAGGTGATCCTGCATTAGAGAAAATGTCACACACGGGCAGGTAGGCACAATCCACAGCCACACATTTCATATATGTAAACACCAATACAATACATAAATGAACATCAATATTTCATAGAGTATTAAAAGGTAACTCAGATATGTACATCAGTATTATTTAGATGTTCAATTCATTAATAAATAGTATATATAGTGTGTGGTATATAGTGTGGTGTGTATAGTGTAAGTGTAGTCTATGGTGTGTGTGTGTGTGTGTGTGTGTGTGTGTGTACTGTGTATAGTACTAACAAATGAAAGATGGGCCAGTGCTCAGTGGACTGGGAGTCCGCTGCTGATACAATAATCCCGGCTCACTACTGCTGTAGCAGCCAAGGCAGTGCGGTTACCAAAAGTGATGTATAGTGTAGAGGTGTGTGTATGTAGTGTTTATAGGATAAGTGTAGTTGATGCAATGTATGTAGTGTGTGTATAGTGTATGTAGTGCGTTTAGTGTATACATTGTTTTGTTTATGTATGTGTGTGTGTGTGTGTGTGTGTGTTTGTGTGTATACTAGCAAATACCAGATGGGCCAGTGGGCTGGGAATCCGCAGCTGACACAATTATACCTGCTCACTACCGCTGTATCAGCCACAGCAGTACCGATGCCAATAGTACCCGACACTGGCCACTATTAATTGGATTTGTGGATTTGATTTACAGAAATTATGTAAACCAATTTCAATAGATGACGGCCACCATCACTTACCTCTCTTCACACCTCTCCACCTTCGTGCGCGACCGCAGTAGGTCCTTACACATCCAGCTGCAAACACACGGTCCTTGTGCTGAACAGCATCAGGACTTAGTGCGGCAGCGTCTGTAGGTAAAGAGGAAACAGCGAGCAGCTGGAAGTAAAATATGGGGTCTGAGGTCTGAATTAAAGGGGTTGGCCCATGAAAACCATTTATCACCTATCTGCAGGATAAGCAATAAATGTATGATCCCTTTGGGGGCCTCACTGAACACGAAAACAAGGGTTCCGTGTCCACTGTTTGAATCGAACGGCGGTCAAAATAGCTCTCTGACTTCACTATAGTATACTAGTCCTTCTCAATGAATTAGAATATCATCGTCTTAAAGTTAATTTATTTCAGTAATTCAATTCAAAAAGTAAAACTCATATTATATAGATTCACTACACACAGAGTGATCTATTTACAGCATTTTTTCCTTTTAATGTTGATGATTATGGTAACAGTTAATGAAAACCCAAAATTTAGTGTCTCAGAAAATTTGAATATTAAATAAGCCCAATTTCAAAAATTATTTTTAATACCGAAATGTTGGCCTACTGAAAATGTATATGCACTCAATACTTGGTCGGGGCTCCTTTTGCATGAATTACTGCATCAATGCGGCGTGGCATGGAGGCGATCAGCCTGTGGCACTGCTGAGGTATTATGGAAGCCCCGGTTGCTTTGATAGCGGCCTTCAGCTCATCTTCCTCTTGACAATACCCCATAGATTCTCTATGGGGTTTAGGCCAGGCGAGTTTCCTCTGGCCAATCAAGCACAGTGATACTGTGGTTATTAAACCAGGTATTGGTACTTTTGGCAGTCTGGGCAGGTGCCAAGTCCTGCTTGAAAAAGAAATCAGCATTGCCATAAAGCTTGTCAGCAGAGGGAAGCATGAAGTGCTCTAAAATTTCCTGGTAGATGGATGCGATGACTTTGGACTTGATATAACACAGTGGACCAACACCAGCAGATGACATGGCTCCCCAAACCATCTCTGACAGTGGAAACTCCACACTGGACTGAGAGCAACTTGGATTGAGTGCCTCTCCACACTTCCTCCAAACTCTGGGACCAGGGGAGTAACTAGGAAAGGCTGGGCCCCATAGCAAACTTTTGACTGGGGCCCCTCCTCCCCCGGGTGTCACACAACCCCCCCCTTGTAGAGAGTGCCTTTTTTACAAACCCCCCCTATTGATAACGCCATACAGCCCTCCCCCGTAGATAACGCCATACAGCCCCCCGTAGATAACGCCATACAGCCCCCCTGTAGATAACGCCATACAGCCCCCTTTGTAGATATCTACAGAGGGGGATGTATGGCGCTATCCACAGAGGGGGCTGTATGGCGTAATCTACAGGGGGGCTGTATGGCGTAATCTACGGGGGGGGGTGTATGGCGTTCCCTACAGGGGGGGTCTGTATGGCACTATCTACAGGGGGTGCTGTATGGCGTTATCTACAGGGTGGGCTGTATGGCGCTATCTACAGGGGGGCTGTATGGCACTATCTACAGGGGGGACTGTATGGCGCTATCTACAGGGGGGACTGTAAGGCACTATCTACAGGGGGGATTGTATGGCGCTATCTACAGGGGGGACTGTATGGCGCTATCTACAGGGGGGACTGTATGGCGCTATCTACTGAGGGGGCTGTATGGCGTTATCTACGGGGGGACTGTATGGCGTTCCCTACAGGGGGGTGTATGGCGTTCCCTACAGGGGGGGCTGTATGGCACTATCTACCGGGAGGGGCTGTATGGCGCTATCTACAGGGGGGGCTGTATGGCACTATCTACAGGGGGCTGTATGGCGCTATCTACAGAGGGGGCTGTATGGCGTTATTTACGGGGGGGGGCTGTATGGCGTTCCCGACAGAGGGGGCTGTCTGGCGTTATCTACAGGGGGGGCTGTATGGCGTTACCTACAGGGAGTCTGTATGGCGTTCCCTACAGGGGGGGTCTGTAGGGAACACCATACAGCCCCCCCTGTAGGGAACTCCATACAGCGTCCCCCCTGTAGGGAACGCCATACAGCGCCCCCCCCCCGTAGGGAACGCCATACAGCGTCCCCCCCTGTAGGGAACGCCATACAGCCCCCCTGTAGGGAACGCCATACAGCCCCCCCCCCTGTAGGGAACGCCATACAGCGTCCCCCCTCCCAAAAAAATGCGACCCACAGTGTATCCTAATAAAAGACATGTATCCCCTATCCACAGGATAGGGGATACATGTGTGATCACTGGCAGCGATAGGGAGAACGGGGGACTGAAAGTCCCCCGGAGTTCTCCATCACTAACCTCTGACTTCCGGCGTCTGCGCAGCTCACTAAAAATGAAAGGAGCGCAGGTCACGCATGCGCACAAGCGGGACCGGCGCTCCATTCATTTCTCCGGAGCTGCCGACACAGACCCCGGATGTCCGAGGTTTGTGATGGAGAATGTCAGGGGGACTTTCAGTCCCCCGTTCTCCCTATCAATGCCGGCGATCACACATGTATCCCCTGTCCTGTGGAGAGGGGATACATGTCTTTTGTTTACTGGCAGAGCGGGGAGATACCTCCCTGCTCTGCCGTAGTGTTCAGTGGCATCCCGCTGTAGTAGCCATAGCGGCTCCTAGCGGAGCCTCCGGCCATGGTGGGGGCCCGTGCCGGCGGGCGACACGGGCCCCCTCATGCCGCGGGCCCCGTAGCAGCCGCTACTGCTGCTACGGTGGTAGTTACGCCACTGTCTGGGACCTTCATTTCCAAATGAAATGCAAATTTTACTTTTAATCTGAAAACAGGACTTTGGATCACTGGGCAACAGACCAGTCCTTTCTCTCCTTAGCCCAGGTAAGACGCTTCTGACATTGTCTCTGGGTCATGAGTGGCTTGACAAGGAATGACTCCAGCCACAGTCCACTCCTTGTGAATTTCCACCAGATTCTTGAATGGCCTTTTCTTGACAATCCCTTCAAGGCTGCTGATATCCCTGTTGCTTGTTAACCTTTTTGTACCACACTTTTCCCTTCCTCTCAACTTTCCGTTAATGTGATTGGATACAGCACTGTGAACAGCCAGCTTCTTTAGCAATGTCCTTTTGTGGCTTACCCTCCTTGTGGAGGGTGTCAATGACTGTGTTCTGGACAACTGTCAAGTCAGCAATCTTCCCCATGATTGTGTCGCCTACTGAACCAGACTGTTGGACCATTTAAAAGCTTAGGAAACCTTTGCAGGTGTTTTGTGTTGATTAGCTTATTAGAGTGTGACATCATGAGTCTACAATCTTCAACTTTTGCCCAATATTCAAATTTTCTGATAGACTAAATTTTGGGTTTTCATTAACTGTTAGCCATAATCATCAACATTAACCCCTTCGCGCTCAGGCCAGTACTATTACGTCCTGCTGAGCGCATCGTTCGCGCTCAGCTCAGTAATAGTACTGACCTGAGTTAACACGGCGCCATCTTTCCCGGCGCGTGTTTGAGCTGTGATACCTGCTGTTTCCGACAGCAGGCTATCACAGCTTAGTGTGCAGGGACCGATCGCGGTAGTCCCCGCCGATTCTTAGGGGTTAAGCTGCCATCGCCGGCCTGCTACACGATAGCGGGCCACGATGGCTACTATGGCAACCAGAATCCTAACAATGGACTCTGGCTACGCCATCGACGGAAGCCTAGTGAGTCCTGACAAAGTGAGGACCCACTATGCTTGCTGTCAGCGAACAGCTGACAGCTCTAATACACTGCACTACGTATGTAGTGCAGTGTATTAGAATAGCGATCAGAGCTTCCTGCCCTCATGTCCCCTAGTGGGACAAAGTAAAAAAAGTGTAAAAAAGTAAAAAAAAGTTGTGTAAAAATAAGAAAATAAAAGATTTAAAAGTAATAAAAGTTAAAGTCCCCCCTTTTTCCCATATCAGTCCTTTATTATTAATAAAAATATATAAATAAACAAATAAACTATACATAATTGGTATCGCCGCGTCCGTAATGGCCTGAACTACAAAACAATGTTGTTATTTATCCCGCTCGGTGAACGCCGTAAAAGAAAATAATAATAAACCGTACCACAATCACAATTGTTTGGTCACTTCATCTCCCAAAAAATGGAATAAAAAGAGATCAAAAAGTCGCATGTACCGAAAAATGGTACTGATCGAAACTACAGTTCGTTACGCAAAAAATAAGTCCACGCACGACTTTCCTGATGGAAAAATAAAACAGTTATGGCTCTTAGAATAAGGTAACACAAAAAATAAATTATATTTTACAAAATGTATTTTATTGTGCAAACGCCATAAGACATAAAATAAAACTATAAACATCTGGTATCGCCGTAATCGTATCGCCCCGCAGAATAAAGTGAATATGTCATTTATAGCGCATGGTGAACGCTGTAAAAAAAATAGAATAACAAAACAATAGTAAAATTGCTGTTTTTTTAGTCACCGCGCCACTTAAAAATAGAATAAAAACTGATCAAAAAGTCGCATGCACCCCAAGAAAACTACAATGAATTCCTCAAGGTCTCTAGTTTCCAAAAAGGGGTCACTTTTGGGGGGTTTCCACTGTTTTAGCACCACAAGACCTCTTCAAACCGGACATGGTGCCTAATAAATTAAATTAAATTAATTAAATGTCACCTCTACTTTGCTCTAAATTCCTGTGAAACACCTAAAGGGTTAATAAACTTTCTATATGCTGTTGTGAATACTTTGAGGGGTCTAGTTTCTAAAATGGGGAGTTTCATAGAGGTTTCTTATATATGGGCCCCTCAAAGCAACTTCAGAACTGAGCTGGAAACTAAAAAATAAAATAAAAATGAGGCAATACTTCGCTTCTTACATTATACTAATAATGAGCTGTGCCCACCCCGAGGTGACCCCAGTTTTGACCGTTTGTATAAACGGAGACCCCTATTAGACCGTTTCAGTGCCCGGTTTACCAAGCATTCACCCCCGAGAAGTGTATTTCTATTGATGAGTCCTTGGTACATTTTAAAGGGAGGGTTCAATTCCACCAGTACCTGCCGGGTAGGAGGGCAAGGTATGGCGTGAAGATGTATAAGCTGTGCGAGAGTGCATCAGGGTATACCTACAAATTTAGGATATATGAAGGGAAGGACACCAGTATTCAGCCCCCAGAATGCCCCCCCTTACTGGAAGTTAATACAAAAATTGTGTGGGATTTGGTGCACCCACTGCTGGACCAGGGTTATCACCTCTACCTGGATAATTTTTATACCAGCGTCCCACTCTTCAACTGCCTCGCTTCCAGAAGTCCTGCGGCATGCGGCACTGCTAGAAGAAACCTGAGAGGCCTCCCTAAGACTCTGCTTGGGCAAACAAGAAGGGGTGAGAGCAGGGCACATTCTAGCAGCAACATATTGTGTGTCAAGTACAAGACCAGGGAGATGCCACACCAGTATCCATGTACCTGTACGAGGTACCAGTACAGAGACCCCCAAACCAGACTGCATCCTGGACTACAATAGGTACATGGGAGGGGTGGACTTGTCAGATCAAGTCCTGAAGCCCTACAGTACTTTTGGAGGCGAGGCCACACGCATCGTACCAGGGCAACACTTTTTAGGAGAAGTTCCCCAAACTGGCAAGAAGGGAAAAAGTCAAAAGAGGTGCAAAGTCTGCTATAAGAGGGGGATAAGGAAGAACACAATATATCAATGTGACGCGTGTCCCGAAAAACCAGAGCTCTGTGTGAAAGAGTGTTTTAAAATTTATCATCCATCCCTTTATTTTTAATTTACCCCAGTTTTACTCGCTCTGATCCACTTCGCACAGCTTACCCCTCCTCATCTTTCTGCTCTGAGCCCTGCTGTGTGCCCAGGCAGCTGATAACAGCCACATGTAGGGTATTGCCGTACCCGGGAGAACCAACATTACAGTTTATGAGGTGTATCTCTCCGGTGGCGCATGCTGGGCACAATATATCGGACACTGAATTGGCATATATGTATAGAAAATTGCAAATTTCACTCTGCCCCAACTGCTGCACATTATCTTTTACACAATACCTGTGGGGTCAAAATGCTCACTACACCTCTAGATGAATGCCTTAAGGGGTGTAGATTTTAAAACAGGGTCACTTCTCGGGGGTTTCAACTGTACCGCTACCTTAGGGGCTTCTGCGTACAAGACTTAGCACCAGAAAAGCTCCAGTAGGCCAAATGGTGGTCCTTTCCTTCTGAGCCCTGCCGTGTGCCCAGGCAGCTAATAACAGCCACATGTAGGGTATTGCCGTACCCGGGAGAACCCACATTACAGTTTATGGGGTGTATGTCTCTGGTGGCACATGCTGGGCACAATATATCGGACACTGACATGGCATATATATAGAAAATTGCAAATCTCACTCTGCACCATCTGCTGCACATTATCTTTTACACAATACCTGTGGAGTCAAAATGCTCACTACACCTCTAGATGAATTCCTTAAGGGGTGTCATTTTTAAAACGGGGTCACTTCTCGGGGGTTTCAACTGTACTGATACCTCAGAGGCTTCTGCACACATGACTTCCCAGTAGGCCACATGGTGGTCCTTTCCTTCTGAGCCCTCCCATGGGCCCAAACGGCAGTTTATCACCACAAATGGGGTATTGCCGAACTCAAGACAAATTGGGCAACAAATTGGGGTATTTTATTCCTTGTGAAAATAAGAAATTTTGAGCCAAAACTACCTCTTATTGGAAAAAATTATTTTTTTTTAAATTCATAGCCCAATTCAAATAAATTCGGTGAAAAAACTGTGGTGTCTAAATGGTCACAACACCCATAAATGAATTCCTTGAGGGGTGTAATTTCCAAAATGGGGTCACTTCTGGTGGGTTTCCATTGCTTTGATACCTTTGGGGCTCTGCAAATGCGACATGGCACCCGAAAACCAATCCAGCAAAATCTGGGCTCCAAAGAACACATAGCACTCCTTTCCTTCTAATCCCTCCCATGGGCCCAAACGGCAGTTTATCACCACAAATAGGGTATTGCCGCACTCAGGACAAATTTGGCAACAAAATGGGGTATTTTATTAGTTGTGAAAATAAGTCATTTTGAGCCAAAACTACATCTTATTGGAAAAAAGTTTTTTTTTTTTAATTCACAGCCCAATTCAAATAAGTTCTGTGAAAAAACTGTGGGGTCTAAATGGTCACAACACCCATAAATAAATTCCTTGAGAGGTTTTGTTTCCAAAATGGGGTCACTTTTGGTGGGTTTCCATTGCTTTGATACCTCTGAGGCTCTGCAAATGCGACATGGCACCTGAAAACCAATCCAGCAAAATCTGGACTCCTAAGAACACATAGCGCTCCTTTCCTTCTGAGTCCTCCCATGGGCCCAAACGGCAGTTTATCACCACAAATGGGGTATTGCCGCACTCAGGACAAATTGGGCAACAAAATGGGGCATTTTGTTCCCTGTGAAAATAAGAAATTCTGATCAAAAATGACATCTTATTGGACAAATTGTCATTCTTTTAATTTCACAGCCCAATTCAAATACGCGCTGTGAAAAAACTACCAGGTCAAAATGGTAACAATAACCAAAATTAATTCCTTGAGGGGTGCAGTTTCCGAAATGGGGTCAGTTTTGGGGGATTCCTACTGTTTTGGCACCTCAACACCTCTCCAAACCTGGCATGCTGCCTAAAATATATGCTAATAAAAAAGAAGCACCAAAATTTACTAGGTGCTTCTTTGCTTCTGGGGCTTGTGTTTTATTCCACGAGCGTACTAGAGCCACATGTGGGACATTTCTAAAAACTGCAGAATCTGGACAATACATATTTAGTAGTGTTTCTCTGGTAAAACCTTCTTTGTTACAGAAAAAAAATAGAATAAAATTGAAATTCAGCAAGAAAAATGAAATTTGCAAATTTCACCTCCACTTTGCTTTAATTCCTGTGAAATGCCTGAAGGGTTAAAAAAACGTTCTAAATGCTATTTTGAATACTTTGAGGGGTCTAGTTTTTAAAATGGGGTGTTTTATGGGGGTTTCTAATACATAGGCCCCTCAAAGCCTCTTCAGAACTGAACAGGTACCTTAAAAAAAAGGCTTTTGAAATTTTCTTAAAAATATGAGAAATTGCTGTTTATGTTCTAAGCCTTGTAACGTCCAAGAAAAATAAAATAATGCTCTAAAAACTATGCAGATCTAAAGTAGACTTATGGGAAATGTGAACTAGTAACTATTTCGGCTGGTATAACCGTCTGTTTTACAAGCACATGCATTTAAATTCTGAAAAATTCTATTTTTCTAATTTTTCTCTAAATTTTGCCATTTTTCACAAATAAACACTGAATATATCGACCAAATTTTACCACTAACATAAAGCCCAATGTCTCATGAGAAAACAGTCTCAGAATCGCTTGGATAGGTTTAAGCATTCCTACGTTATTACCACATAAAGTGAAATATGTCAGATTTAAAAAATAGGCTCTGAGCCTTAAGGCCCAAACTAGGCTGCGTCCTTAAGGGGTTAAAAGCCAAAAATGCTGGAAATAGATCACTCTGTGTAATGAGTCTATACAGTGGCCACCAAAAGTTCCGAAACACCCTCATAACTTTTGAACGGCTCGAGGTAGAGGGTTGAAATTTGGTGGGATTTAATGGGGTCATAAAATCTACCAGTTTATTGAAAAGAAAAAAAAACACCCTTGGGGGCGGTGGGGAGGTCGGGGTTAGCAAAATCTTAAATGGCACGGGGGTCGAGTGGGGCTCATTTGAAAGCGCTTTTCAATATGAAAACAATGCCGCTGAGATATTTAACTTTAAAGTTATCATTGTCATTATCGGCTACCGCCGGTGTTTGCATTGCCCAGAATGTACCGCTCGGGTAAAATCCTAAATGTGTGTGGGCACGTGTGCATGAGCGAGCTTAGGAATGTCACATCAAGGTGACTTTAAATTACGTATTATTACAATCGGTCTCGGCGATACAAAATGGACCTAGTCTATGAATTTCAGAGAGCGCTAATTCGGAGAGTAATTTTCATTTTTGTACATTTCTATTGTCATATCACAAAATGCATTTGACCGAAACGGAAAGGATCACTTTATTGATGAGAGGGTATGGCGAAGAAAAAATAAGATCCTATCAAGAAGTAGCGGCTTTATTCAATGCCACTTATCCTATCCGTGATCCAATTTCATTGTCAACTGTTAAAAGAACTGTTCATCGTTTCGAAACAAGTGGTTCAATTAAAGACGCACCAAGATCCGGAAGACCCAAACATGCTAGTAATGATGAAAAAGCTTTAGATGTTCTGCTCAATGTACATGATGACCCTTAGGGTACGTTCACATGCAAACTCAAAAACGTCTGAAAATACGGAGCTGTTTTCAAGGGAAAACAGCTCCTGATTTTCAGGCGTTTTTTGAGCCACTCGCGATTTTTGTGGCGTTTTTTACGGCCGCTTTTGGAGCGGTTTTCAATAGAGTCTATGAAAAACGGCTCCAAAAACGTCCCGAGAAGTGACCTGCACTTCATTTTCACGACCGTGTAAAAAAAAAGGCCCGTCGGAATAGAATGCCGTTCTTCCCATTGCAATCAATGGGCAGATGTTTGGAGGCGTTCTACTTCCGATTTTTCGGCCGTTTACGGACAAAAAACGGATGAAAATAGGCCGTGTGAACACACCCTTAAACATCTGTCTCAAATGGAGCACAACAAAATGATATCAGCGCCACATCAGTCCGTCTAATTTTGAGGAGGGATTATTATCATCCTTATAAAATACGTCTAGTTCAGGAGCTATCCGAAGATGATTATGACGGAAGAGTGGAATTTTGCGATACACTGATGACAAGAAGGGGGCCCAAGCTTGTGGAACAGCCCAGGGCCTATAGTCTACTTAATCCGCCACTGGGTCCTGGACTAGAGGAGATGAGCCGTCACTATATGCATATATACTTCCATTGCGATGCTGCCACCTAGTGGCCATGAAGCATTTTTATGTGTTGTTTTAGTCACAGGACCTTATATAGTTACATAGTTACATAGTTTGTACGGTTGAAAAAACACACATGTCCATCAAGTTCAACCAAGGGATGGGAAAGGGGAAGTGGGATGGGAAAGGGGAAGTAAAAAATTTCTACACATAGGAGCTAATATTTTTTTGTTCTAGGAAATTATCTAAGCCTTTTTTAAAGCCATCTACTGTCCCTGCTGTGACCAGCTCCTGCGGTAGTCTATTCAATAAATTCACCGTTCTCACAGTAAAGAAGGCTTGTCGCCTCTGCAGGTTGAACCTTTCTTTTTCCAGACGGAGGGAGTGCCCCCTTGTTTTTTGAGGGGGTTTTACATGGAACAGGATTTGACCATATTTTTTTGTATGTGCCATTTATATATTTATATAAGTTAATCATGTCCCCCCTTAGTCGTCTTTTCTCAAGGCTAAATAGGTTTAGCTTACCTGTGCTTACATGTTCTGAGCTGTGCAGATGCTCACGTCAGCAAAGCTCACTGCTATGTAACACTGTTCAGAAAATGGTGGCTAACCCTGTTTATTGCAGGCACCGGGAATACCGGCTCGGGCACAGTCTTTAATATTTACTTTAGTGTGCAAAAACAGTGTAGTATGGGCAAGTAATCAGTGTCGGAACATTGAATAACTTACAAAGGGGCTGTTTTTAAATTTGATAAAAGGTGAATGATCCCACCTAATGGGTTCTGGTGCAAGGGCTGCGACCCATAAATCAGCAACTATTGTGCCAGCAGGGCTGAGTAGGCCCTGAAGCCAGAGAGGGCCCATTGCTGTGGCGGTGCAGTGCAGGAACCTCCCCACAGATGATTGCTGTAAAAGAGGCAGCATTGGATGTAACAAGTGGAAGTTGCGTGAAGCCTCCCTGTTATTTAGTTGCTGAGACGATGGGTTACCCCTGTATCAGGGAAGAGTCTGAGCTCTGTCCCAAGGAAACCAAGCTGGTAAAACCCCATTTCCTGCATTGCCTGAAATTGCCGCCATTTTGTGTAATATTTTAAGTGACTGTGCCTATCTGCTAAGAACAGTTTTTTGTATTTCCTTTTGGTCGTTTTGCAAACATTACCGGCCTACTAAAAGAAACCTGCATCAAACCTGGGTTTCTTGTCATCATACTGCCAGTAACAATGCAAGGTCAAATACGTTACTCGCCCTCACTAGCCTCCCCTCATGCCAAATTTTATGGTCAAAAGGACCATAACAATTTTATTCTATTGGAAATAAAAGGTGGATTTCTGACTTTAAAGAACAGAGGGTAAAATAATAGACATGTTCCTCACCTCTGTACCTGAGATATGGTTGTGTTATACTAGATATTGTCTATAGAAGATATACATGTTAAAAACACATATATTCTGATTTATCCGGAAGATACTATCACACCTCTGCGGGTCTAGAACTCATATCTAGCCTGAGTGTTATTGTAAAGGATCTGCCAGGCACAGCTTCGGGGTTAACTCCCAGAACTAATCAGTCAGCACCTGAGAATACATCCCTGAGACTGACTCCTGCTTCCACCATTCAGGCTGGCAGGCTTAGGAGTGGGAGAGCCTATCGTAACCTGGCCAGACTCAGCTAGCTCCCGCCGTCGGTCTATTTAAGCCTGCACTTCCTGTCCCTCGGTGCTTGTTATTGCTTGTGTTTCCCTCCTTGTGGTTTCCTGGCCCAGCTACAGCTCCTGCTATTTTTGATCCTGCTCCATACAGACCCTGGCTTACCGACTACTCTTCTGCTTTTCGTTTTGTACCTCGCACACTCCTGGCTTGACTCGGCTCGTTCACCTCTCTGGTTGCTCACGGTGTTGCCGTGGGCAACGGCCCCTTTTCCTTGCTTGTGTTCCTTTGTATGTTTGTCGTGTTTGTCGTGCACTTACTGAGCGCAGGGACCGCCGCCCAGTTGTACCCCGTCGCCTAGGGCGGGTCGCTGCAAGTAGGCAGGGTCAGAGTGGCGGGTAGATTAGGGCTCACTTGTCCGTCTCCCTACCCCCTGCCATTACATAATAACAAGCCCATACCTAGTCTATCCCTGGTCCCTGACACCACTATGGATCCCCGTGAGACCCTGGCTCAGCAAATGCAGGGTCTCTCCCTACAGGTCCAGGCCCTGGCTCAGAGGGTCAACCAGCCTGATGCTACCCTGGTAGTTCCCCTCACCGCACCTCTTGAACCCCATCTCAAGTTGCCCGACCGGTTCTCAGGGGACCGGAGGGCTTTTCTCTCCTTTCGGGAGAGTTGTAGGCTTTACTTTCGTTTAAAGCCTCATTCCTCAGGTTCTGAGAGCCAGCGGGTGGGTATAATTATGTCCCGGCTCCAGGAAGGGCCCCAAGAGTGGGCCTTCTCCTTGGCTCCTGACGCCCCTGAACTTTCCTCCGTTGATTGTTTCTTTTCTGCTCTCGGACTTATTTATGACGAGACTGACAGGACTGCCTTTGCCGAGGGTCAGCTGGTGACCTTAAGTCAGGGTAAGAGACCTGTTGAGGAGTATTGCTCTGACTTTCGGAAATGGTGCGTAGCTTCTCGGTGGAATGACCCTGCCTTAAGGTGCCAGTTTAGGTTGGGTCTGTCGAATGCCCTGAAAGACCTGCTAGTTAGCTATCCCTCTTCTGACTCCCTAGACCAGGTTATGGCTTTAGCGATACGACTTGACCGACGTCTCAGGGAACGTCAACGTGAACGTTTATGTGTTTTCTCCTCCGACTCCCCCATGATGCCTCCCGAAGCTCCGTTGCTTCGTTCCTCCCCGAAAGATACAGAGATACCTATGCAACTCGGGGCCTCCGTGTCCCCCCAACAACGTAGAGAATTCCGCAGGAGGAATGGTCTCTGCTTCTACTGTGGGGACGACAAGCATCAAGTGAACAACTGTCCTAAGTGTAAGAATGCAGCCAGAGAGCTTCCGCGTCTAAGTGATCATCGGGGAGGTCACTTGGGCGCACAGGTATTTCCCGTAAATATGAAACGTACTAAGATCTTGCTTCCCTTTCAGGTCTCTTTTGGTGGTAGGTCTGCTACCGGCAGTGCCTTTGTGGATTCAGGGTCCTCTACTAATATCATGTCTGTGGAATTTGCTATGTCCCTTGCTATGCGTCTGATTGATTTGCCTAAACCTGTCCCGGTAGTGGGTATTGACTCCACTCCTCTTGCTAATGGTTATTTTACACAGCATACCCCTGTTTTTGAACTCCTTGTTGGCTCCATGCATTTGGAGCAATGCTCTGTACCGTTTATGCAGGGATTATCGTACGATTTGGTTCTAGGTCTTCCCTGGTTGCAGTTGCATAATCCTACGTTTGACTGGAATACTGGGGATATGAATGTTGTACGTCATGTTTTTCTGTTAATTCTATTTCTCCCCCTAAGGAGGCGAATACGCTACCAGAGTTTGTTCAGGACTTCGCTGATGTTTTCTCTAGGGAGGCCTCCGAAGTGTTACCTCCTCATAGAGAATACGATTGCGCTATCGAATTGGTACCAGGAGCTAAGCTTCCTAAGGGTAGGATATTTAATCTTTCTTGTCCCGAACGTGAAGCTATGAGAGTGTATATCCAGGAATCCCTGGCCAAGGGTTACATTCGTCCCTCTTCTTCTCCGGTAGGTGCTGGCTTCTTCTTCGTGGGGAAGAAGGATGGTGGTCTTAGGCCATGCATTGACTACCGTAGCCTGAATAAGGTCACGGTAAGGAACCAGTATCCCCTTCCTTTGATTCCTGATCTCTTTAATCAGGTTCAGGGGGCCCAATGGTTTTCTAAATTGGATCTACGGGGGGCGTATAACCTTATTCGCATCAAAGAGGGGGATGAGTGGAAGACGGCGTTTAACACGCCCGAAGGCCATTTCGAATACCTCGTCATGCCCTTTGGGTTGTGTAATGCCCCTGCGGTCTTCCAGAATTTCATAAATGAGATTTTGAGAAATTACCTGGGGATTTTTCTGGTAGTGTACCTTGATGACATACTGGTGTTTTCCAAGGACTGGTCCTCCCACATTGAGCATGTCAGGAAGGTGCTCCAGGTCCTTCGGGAAAATAAACTGTTTGCCAAAACCGAAAAATGTGTGTTTGGGGTACAGGAGATTCCATTTTTGGGTCAAATTCTCACTCCTCATGAATTTCGCATGGACCCCGCCAAGGTTCAGGCTGTGGCGGAATGGGTCCAACCTGCCTCCCTGAAGGCGTTACAGTGTTTTTTGGGGTTCGCTAATTATTACAGGAGATTTATTGCTAACTTCTCGGTCATCGCTAAGCCCCTTGCGGACCTCACTCGCAAAGGTGCTGATCTCCTCCACTGGCCTCCTGAGGCTGTCCAGGCTTTTGAGGTCCTTAAGAAGTGCTTTGTCTCGGCCCCGGTGCTGGTTCAGCCCAACCAAATGGAGCCATTTATCGTGGAAGTTGACGCATCTGAGGTGGGAGTGGGGGCTGTCTTGTCCCAGGGTACCAGATCCCTCACCCATCTCCGCCCCTGTGCCTACTTCTCCAGGAAGTTTTCGCCAACTGAAAGTAACTATGATATTGGCAACCGCGAACTCTTAGCCATTAAATGGGCATTTGAAGAGTGGTGCCACTTCCTGGAGGGGGCTAGGCACCAGGTAACGGTCCTTACCGACCACAAGAATCTGGTTTTCCTAGAATCTGCCCGGAGGCTAAACCCGAGACAAGCTCGATGGGCGTTATTTTTTACCAGATTCAATTTGTTGGTTACCTATAGGGCTGGGTCTAAAAATATTAAGGCTGATGCACTGTCGCGTAGCTTCATGGCCAGCCCTCCTTCGGAGGAAGATCCTGCTTGTATTTTGACTCCAGGTATAATCATTTCCTCGATCGATTCTGATTTAGTCTCTGATATTGCTGCTGATCAAGGTGCAGCTCCCGGGAACCTTCCTGAGAACAAGCTGTTTGTTCCCCTGCAATTCCGGCTAAGGGTACTTAGGGAAAATCATGACTCCGCACTATCTGGTCATCCAGGCACCCTGGGTACCAAACACCTCATTACCAGAAATTATTGGTGGCCTGGGTTGCCTAAAGACGTTAAGGCCTACGTCGCCGCTTGTGAGGTTTGTGCTAGGTCCAAGACTCCCAGGTCCCGACCAGCGGGCTTACTGCGTTCGTTGCCCATTCCCCAGAGACCTTGGACACATATCTCCATGGATTTTATCACCGATTTGCCTCCATCCCAAGGCAAGTCGGTGGTGTGGGTGGTGGTGGACCGCTTCAGTAAGATGTGCCACTTTGTGCCCCTCAAGAAACTACCCAACGCCAAAACGTTGGCTACCTTGTTTGTCAAACACATCCTGCGTCTCCATGGGGTCCCTGTCAATATTGTTTCGGACAGAGGGGTACAATTTGTTTCATTGTTTTGGAGAGCCTTCTGTATGAAGTTGGGGATTGATCTGTCCTTCTCCTCTGCCTTCCATCCTGAAACCAATGGCCAAACGGAGAGGACTAATCAATCTCTAGAACAATACTTAAGGTGTTTTGTCTCTGACTGTCAATTTGATTGGGTCTCTTTCATTGCCCTCGCCGAATTTTCATTTAATTAACCGGGTCAGTAACTCGTCAGGGGTCTCTCCTTTTTTTTGTAATTTTGGGTTTAATCCACGGTTCTCCTCCGTTTCACCTGGTAGTTCCAACAATCCCGAGTTAGAGGTCGTTCATCGGGAACTGTGCACAGTCTGGGCCCAGGTTCAGAAAAACCTAGAGGTGTCCCAGAGCGTACAAAAAACTCAGGCTGATAAAAAACGTTCTGCTAACCCCCTGTTTATGGTCGGGGATCTGGTGTGGTTGTCGTCTAGGAACTTGCGTCTCAAGGTTCCGTCCAAGAGGTTTGCTCCCCGGTTTATTGGGCCATATAAGGTCATTGAGGTCCTCAATCCTGTCTCCTTCCGGCTGGAGTTACCCCCGTCTTTTCGGATACACAACGTGTTTCATGCCTCCCTCCTCAAACGCTGCTCCCCGTCCTTGGCTCCCTCGAGGAGACCTCCTGTTCCCATCCTCACCACGGAGGGGGTGGAATTCGAGGTGGCCAGGATTGTGGACAGCAAGATGGTCCAAGGCTCCCTCCAGTACCTGGTCCATTGGAGAGGATACGGGCCCGAGGAGAGGACTTGGGTACCCGCCCGGGATGTTCACGCTGGGGTATTGGTCAGGAGGTTCCACCTGTGTTTCCCCAGTAAGCCAGGTCCACTTAGAAAGGGTCCGGTGGCCCCTCATAAAAGGGGGGGTACTGTAAAGGATCTGCCAGGCACAGCTTCGGGGTTAACTCCCAGAACTAATCAGTCAGCACCTGAGAATACATCCCTGAGACTGACTCCTGCTTCCACCATTCAGGCTGGCAGGCTTAGGAGTGGGAGAGCCTATCGTAACCTGGCCAGACTCAGCTAGCTCCCGCCCTCGGTCTATTTAAGCCTGCACTTCCTGTCCCTCGGTGCTTGTTATTGCTTGTGTTTCCCTCCTTGTGGTTTCCTGGCCCAGCTACAGCTCCTGCTATTTTTGATCCTGCTCCATACAGACCCTGGCTTACCGACTACTCTTCTGCTTTTCGTTTTGTACCTCGCACACTCCTGGCTTGACTCGGCTCGTTCACCTCTCTGGTTGCTTACGGTGTTGCCGTGGGCAACGGCCCCTTTTCCTTGCTTGAGTTCCTTTGTATGTTTGTCGTGTTTGTCGTGCACTTACTGAGCGCAGGGACCGCCGCCCAGTTGTACCCCGTCGCCTAGGGCGGGTCGTTGCAAGTAGGCAGGGTCAGAGTGGCGGGTAGATTAGGGCTCACTTGTCCGTCTCCCTACCCCCTGCCATTACAGTTATCAGTAATTAATATAAATATTAATTACCTGTCTTGTGATTCCTTTCTTGCTGCTGACAGGATTATATGTCACGTTCCTTCTTCTCACTGGGATCAGTCATCTGTAAGGAATCAAAGGTGTGATAATATGTTCCTGATACATGTTATAGACACTTTTATGTATTACACACTAGGGCCATAATTATTTATCTGAGGTATAATGTACAAATAGAAAATAAAGAAAAAGACGACACTAAGGACCTGTTCACATCACCGTTGCCCTTCCGTTGAGGGATTCCGTCGGAGGTTTCCGTCGGGTTAACCCCTCAAAAATGAAACAAAATAACATGCCCCCCCCTTTCCTGTACTGTATGGCAAAACCCAATTTTATGGTCAAAATTAGAATAACAAGTGTATTCTATTGTAAGGCCCCTTGGGTGCCTAGAATTATGGAGCTTATGGGTATATTGCTTATATAGTTTAAATTAATGTTTATTATCAATGTAATCTTAAATGGTTAACACAATTATTTTTTCTGAGTCGTTATAAAGGGTTACCTGTGCCTAGTAGGCAACAGTTCTCCAAAAAGATTCAGGATTGTTACCACACAGGGTTCTCAGTGGTGGAGTGGATGCAACGGCATGGAAATCCACTTTTTAAGGGAGTCCATTTTCCAAAAGCAAAGGAGCTGAAGAGCCCTTTCCAAAAACTTATGGACTGTTATTGTTGTCCCGTGCTTTTTAAAAGGATGTGTTATCCTCTAAAAATAGTTTCTCCAGCCCCCCTTCCCTGCATGTGGCATGGCCGGAAGTTCCCGGCTTGCAGTAAAGTGGTCCGGGGATGTGGGACAGCGCTGGTGTAGAGGAAGGAGGAGTCAGTCCTTACATTGCAACCTCATCTAACAGGTCCATGAGGCAGGGTTCTGCTCTGTCCCTGAGGAAGCAGTAGGGGCATGGATGGCTTGAGGTGTGGTGGAAGGAGCAGTCCTGTGGTTATAAAGTGCAGGCAGACTATGGAGGGCAGTCGGTAGCATCAGTGGTGAGACAGGTGTAGACTCCAAAGGGAGTTTATTGCCCCCTCAATGCGATTGGTGGGAAAGACCGTTGTCATAGGATACGGACGAAGACTGCCTCCTATTGCATCATTGGGATCTGCAGTTGACCACGGTCAAGAGACTGGTCGTCCAGCTGCTGGAACAATCTTGGAGGCACCCTTGGGTGATGCCAGGATTCCTGTGAGTGGTGAGTCACCTTCATGTTTGGCTGCGTAGTCAAGCACAAATGTGTTGACGGATGTGGATTTGTTCTCTATTTTAAAGGACAACTTGGGCTTGTTTGGGTGGCAAAGGGTGGATTATAAGCTCTGCCAGTAAAGCCAGTAGGTTAATACCCCGCCTGACTAGATGGTTTGTACAGCTTAACCTTTTGTGGCTTATTATTCTGTGGTGTGGCTCCTCTGGGAATTTACCTGTCCACCAATATAGGGGACAAGATCCACAGACGAGAATTTGTGATATTTGGTTTCAGTGGATCACGTAATGGTGGACAAAGAGTGTATTGTGGACAAGAAGCTTAGTTTTGAGAGAGGGTCTGAGAAAAATTCCAAAGTGGTAAAGACCTGTACGATGTAACATGTCATTTAAAACGAGATAGCCTTGCTGTAAATATCACAGAGATGCTACATAAGTGTCAGGATTGTGAATAGACATGACGTCCTGGCTGGAGGTAATGTATATTCACTTTCAGGACACTTGAGTAACGTTATAATGTGTTTATGTGGCTGCACATAGCGATATAGCTATATCACTATGTGCTGTGTAAATGAATGGGGAGAAGTGTATGACGCTGATTGGTCATTGATTGGTCAGCGCCATACACTTCTCTCCACAATGCCCACTTGGTCAAAAAGTAAAACACGCCCAGTTGTCCATTAAGAAACTCATTAGCATGAAGCTAAAATAGGTCATAACTCCTTCAAAATGATCATTTTTCTAAATAAAAAACACTGCTGTAATCTACATTACAGCGCCGATCATATTATGTAGACGATAGGCCACTTATAATGTGAGCCCAGAGCTAAGCAGAGCTGGGCAGAGGGCGGTCATGACGGGTCTGGACCTGCAAGGGGTCATTTAGAGGGGTATTTTGGTTATAGGTTGGTGGGTGGGTTTGAGTCAGGAATTGTGCTACGGGGTTGTGAGCATTGGGGGTGGAGTTAATGGGATGTATATATAGTGGGATAAGCAGGGAAGCCATGTTATGGCTTGAAAATTTTTGTCAAGAATAGAGGTGTGCAGCCAGTGTCAGGGTAGCTGTTTTCTGGTCAGTTTTAGGGCCTAGAGTTATGGAGGGTTTAGAGCAGTTAATTGCTAGGGTTAGGGAGCAGGCAGCTGATAAGGGGCTGGAGTGTGTCCAGGAGCAGCTAGGGGCTTTAGCAGGCTACCCGGCGGGGCGTCCTCCCAGTCCTCTTGAACGCTTGAGCCCCTCTGCTTCCCCAGCCCCCCGGCGCAGACGGAGGAGTGTGACTCCCCCCTTACCTGTTTCCGCGGTAGTGGTCCCTGGTGTGACAGATCCGGTGGCTGGCGACGGTGGCGTTGTTCCGGTGTCGGGGACTGGAGCCATGGCGGTGTCGGGAGCGGCGGCAGCAGTGGAGAGGCCTGGAGTGAGAGGCCGAGGTGCGGTTCACCGGGTGTCCAGTCGGGGTCAGCGCAGCACAGTCCGTGTGCCTGAGGAGCGACGTGGAGATGGACGTTGAGGGAAGCGGTGGTGCAGCGGCGGGGAGCAGTCCCCCTCCTTTCCAGTGTGGTGGGCTCGTTCAGGGAGCCTGTCAGGAGTTCTTCTGTGGGGCCGGAAGCAAGCCAGGACTCTGCGGCTGTCGCGGTGAGTGCCTTCAGCGCTGCTAGAGCGCCATCTGCTGGGTCAGGGGCCAGTGTGCATAGTACACCCGTTAGCATGGGTGATTTGGCGCCATCTAGTCACCGTTCGGAACATTGCAGTGTCGGTGGTAGGCCGGCGCCACCTGCTGTTCAGGAAAATTATTACATCGTGGTGGCAGGCCTGCGCCACCTCCTGGCCATTTTCGTTATAGCAGCAGTAGTGGTAGGTCTGCACTGACTTCTGAATATGTACAACATTTGCATCATCCAGCGCCTCCTGAGGGTGACGTTGGCCAGGTGGCAGGTGTTTCGTTTGTTTATTTGTTGTTCCAGGTGTCGTCAGGACGGGAGTCCGGTGTAGAAGCGGCCGATGCTTGCGGCGGGCACTCGGGGTGCCTTGGATGCTCGGTCAGGAGGCGGCTTTGGTGGATTCAGGACGGACAGCCCCGTTAGTGTTTGGCGACGGGCAGCCTTCTGGTGAGTCACGGCGTTTACACACCATACACGTGGGCAGTAATTTTAGTAAAGAAGAGGCTGGACGCAGCCTGCAAGGCTTAGGAGGGAAGCCTCCATGACGGACCTAGTAGGGAAAGGGTTAACTATGAGGGAGAGGTAGGGGTGGAGGATGAGAGGAGGGAGGAGTTAGGGGGCCGTTACCAGGCTTCCCGCTGCTTTCGGCATTGAGCCGGAAGCAGCGGGAGGAGTAACACATACTAGTATAAGCTCCTCCGTTGTCCCGCTCTGTGCCATGTCGAAGGCCGACATACTTGCGCGGCTGCGTGCTGCAGCTGTTCACCACGGTCCCGGGTGGTTGGAGGAGACCGTGGCGGCACTCACCAGGATCCCGGACGCCGAATCGTCGCCACGTCAGGCACGGCACCCGAGGTCTGTTGCTGAAGGGGACAGGCTCCCCTCCCCCGGCCCCCTTCCTAGCAGTAATATGGCGGCGGGGGGGGGAGTCGGCAACACCCGCTCCTGCTCAGAGGAGGCAGACTCAGGCCGGGTCTACCCGTCGCTCCCGCCCTCCAGAACGCCTCAGCCCTGAGGTGGTCCCGCGGACGCGGCGTCGCAGAGGGAGCCCTACAAAGGACGCTGCAGGCCAGGCAGCTGGGGGGGCCGCCTCTTCCCAGGCCCTGCGTCCTGGCAGGAATCCCCAGCCGCGACGGGGTCCGGCGGTAATCAGGGAATCGCAGGCCGGGCTCCCTGTCACCCCTCCCCCATCGGATGCAAGATTTGGAGGACAATCTACGGCCGCCCCGCCTGGTGATGCTCCGGGCAGGCTTCATCGGGATCGTCTAGACGGACACCTAGAGCTGCAGCGACGACGAGGCAACAGGTCCGGTCGGAAGTCTGGGTCCCAGCGGTCGGGCGGCAGGTTGCCGGCCCATCTGTCAGCGCGTCGTCGTTCCCGTGTAGGAGATGTCGGTGGGATGGCCAGTCGTCTGCGAGAGAGGAGCTGGAGGAAGGTGAACTGGACGTTTATCGGCGAGGTCAGGATGGTCCGGCTGACGGGAACACAGCGCCTGTGCAGCCCGGTGAGTGCATAACTCCGTCTTTGTCATATCCTGCGATTTTTATGTCTGGTGTCGGCGGGGGGGCTGCTAGCGTAGCGTCGGCGGCCGGTAGCGGCGCGGTCGGGCGTGACGACGCGGGTCTAGCGGACTTAGTGGGTTGCTTGCGGGAGCTGGTCGGGCGTCTAGATAAGGCGGCGGCTCCAGTAGTTACGGAGGTGTCCCCGGCAGTAGTTTGGGAAGGCCCCCGGGAAGTGGGATCGTTACAGGCGCGGCCCGGGATGGGGGCAAAAGAGGCGGTCGCGGTGTCAGTACAGACCGAGGCCCAAAAGGAAGGCGATAGGGTGCTTATTGATGATCGTGCTCGTGGGGAGGTGTATGTTTGCTTCGAAGGTCCATTGGGGGCGCATTTAAAGCAGGAGGTGCGTGAGTGGATATGGAAGGACGAATATGTCGAGATTTTTTCTCTCCTGCCGCTTGCTAAATTCAATTTGGATAAGAGCAAGCGGGACGAGAGTAAGAAGGATGAGGAGGAACGTCGGCGGTATAGGCTTATCCCGCAGACATTCGTCAATTGGTCGCAGGCGTTTGCCATATTAGCCAGTGTGATAGGGGAAAAGGCGCCGGAAAATTGTTCGGCGTTGTTTTGCTATTTTGATGCCATTGGGGAGGCTCATAGGGCGTATGGGGGGCAGGCGTGGCTAAGATACGACGAGCAATTCCGTCAGCGGAAAGCGGTTCGGCCGGCGATTCAGTGGGACCAGAAGGATATTGCTCTCTGGTTAAGGGTTACGGCTCCGGTTAGGCAGTCCTTTCCCGGGAGCGTCGGCCAGGGAGGCCAGTCCAGTCAGGTCGGGCAAGGCGTCGGGGCAAAGCTGGGATTCTGCTGGCAATTCAACGATGGCCAGTGTAAGTTCGGGGCCACGTGCAAGTTCAAGCACGTGTGTTCAGAGTGTAATGGTGCATCCCACGGGGCTGCAAAATGTATGCGAAAGAAGAGGTCAGGGAACCAGTCCTCCTCGGTTAGTCAAGGGGTTGTCACCGGTGAGGGTGGAAAGGATGGTCCCTTATCTAAATGAGTATCCGGATAGGGCGGCGGCCATGTTACTTTACGAAGGGTTTTGTGTTGGGTTTATTATTCCTCCGCCTCCTTATGAGGTCCCGGTTACGCGGAGGAACCTTAAGTCGGCCTATTTGCATGCTCAGGTCGTGTCGGAAAAATTGTTTAAAGAGGTTTCGTTGGGTCGTATGGCGGGGCCTTTTGTTGATCAGCCAACAAAAGATTTAGTGGTGTCCCTGTTGGGTATTGTTCCAAAGTGCGAGCCTCGGAAATTTCGTTTGATTCAGCATTTATCGTTTCCCAGGGGTTCGTCAGTGAATGACGGGATTGATCACGAGTTGTGCTCCGTAGTGTATACCTCATTCGATAAGGCGGTGGGGTTAGTTCGGGCTGCGGGTCCCGGCGCGCTGTTAGCAAAAACCGACATCGAGGCGGCTTTCAGGTTGTTGCCAGTTCATCCAAAGAGCCAACGGCTGTTGGGTTGTTTTTGGAATGGGGCTTTTTACGTGGATAGGTGCCTTCCGATGGGATGTTCCCTTTCTTGCGCATACTTCGAGGCGTTTAGTAGCTTCGTTGAGTGGGTGACGAAGGGAGTAGCTGGGGTCGACTCTTTGATACATTACTTGGACGATTTCTTGTGCGTCGGCCCGGGGGGTTCGCCGGTTTGCGGTAATTTGCTTCATGCATTGCAGAAGGTGGCGGGGGATTTTGGGATCCCTTTGGCGCCAGAAAAGACTGAGGGCCCGGTATCGACTATTTGCTTTTTGGGTATTGAAATTAACTCGGTGGCAATGGAGTGTCGTCTTCCTGCGGATAAGTTGGGGGCTTTGATTCAGGAGGTACGCCGGGCTTGTAGGTTAAAGAAAATTACGCTGCGTGAGCTTCAGTCGTTGCTGGGGAAGTTGAATTTCGCTTGCCGGATTATGCCAATGGGGAGGGTATTTGGTAGACGTTTGGCGGCGGCAACGTCGGGGGTGCGTGCGCCACATCATTTTGTGCGGCTCAAGGAGGAGCATCGAGCTGATCTGCAGGTATGGGATAACTTCTTGGGCCAGTATAACGGTCGCTCGCTATGGATGGCTCCGGCACAGGATACGAGTGATTTAAATATTTTTACGGATGCGGCGGGGGCGGGCGGTTTTGGAGCGTACGGGGGAGGTCCGTGGTGCGCAGCTCAATGGCCGGCTAGCTGGGTGTCCAGTGGACTCACGCGGAATCTGGCCCTGCTCGAGCTGTTCCCCATCGTGGTTGCGGCGACCATTTGGGGGGACAGGCTCAGGGATAAGAAGGTTCGTTTTTACTGCGACAACATGGGGGTGGTGCTGGCCATTAATAACATCACGGCATCATCTCCGCCGGTAGTTCAGTTGTTGCGACATTTAGTGTTGGTGTGCTTGTCATTGAACGCGTGTGTGGTGGCGGTTCATGTGCCGGGGGTACGGAATTGTATCGCTGATGCTCTTTCTCGCTCGCAGTGGGACCGGTTTCGGCAATTGGCACCGGGAGCGGACCGTCTCGGTTTGGCTTGTCCGGAACATCTCTGGGATCTGGTCTCGGTCCCGTAGAACGATTTGTGGAAAGGTCTTTAGCGCGCACAACGTGGAGTGCTTATTCTGCTTGTTGGAGGCAGTGGGAGGAGTGGGTAAGAGAGTTGGGTGACGTCAACACGGATAGAGACAGGTTGGTGGCACTTTTGTACTGGTTAGGGGATGCCTGGGAGGCGGGGTTTTCTTTGGCAAAGGTTAATCGTTTCATGTCTGCGGTAGCATTTGGTTTTAAGTTGCGGGGCTTTCGGGATATATCTAAGGAATTTTTAGTGGGACAGGCTTTGAAGGGTCTGCGCCGAGGTAGGGTCGAGGCGGATTGTAGAAGGCCTGTGTCGTTTTCTCTTCTTAGCTCTTGGGCGGATCATTAGCATCGGTCTGTCGTTCTTCGGCCGAGATGGAGTTGTTTCGGTTCGCATTTTCTTTGGCGTTCTTTGGGGCATTCAGAATTGGCGAGCTGGTGTCGCCTAGTACCAAGCGGGCAGGGGGGTTGAGACTGGGGGAGGTGAGCCTATATGCGGATCGGCTCGAGGTATGGTTGCGCCGGTCAAAAACTGACCAATTGGGAAAGGGAAAGCTGATAGTTTTGTTCGCCCTCCCGGGTTCGGCTATGTGCCCGGTCGCTTGCATGCGGGGTTTTGAGCCACGAGGGGGGTCTCCAGAGTTGCCATTGTTATGTCACGAGGATGGGTCATTTTTGTTCAGATTTCAATTTGGAGCTGTATTTAAAAAATGTTTGGCGGCGGTCGGTGTCGCGGCGGGCCCGTATTAATCTCATTCCTTCAGGATTGGCGCAGCAACAGAAGCAGGGCGCTGGGGGTTGGATGATGAAGGGGTGCGGCGCATCGGTCGTTGGGAGTCCAACAGATTTAGGTTTTATGTCCGCCCCCATCTGTTATGAGTCATGTTGTTAGCGGTTGAAAAATGTTTGTGTGTTGGTATCTAATTTTCTTTTCCGTTTCAGATACGCCTCCATGTCTGGTGTGGTTGTTGGGCCACTCTTACTTGCATTGGGGGGCTTTGAGGGCGGACATCCGCCCGGACGGTCGCCAGTTGCGCATTCCGCGGCAGGATGCGGTTTTGCATTGGCTGGGATTTAGAGGTATGTCATGGAGCAGGGTGTTAGCGGAATTCCAGACATATTCCCGGCTGGATAGGGTTGCAGAGGTCTTGGTATTGCACGTGGGTGAGAATGACTTGGGGGTCCGCCCCTTTCGTGAGTTGGTGCGGGATATTAAACATGATATGTTGTGTTTGTGGGTTTCTTATCCCAGGTTGGTGATAGTGTGGTCGGACATTGTCCCAAGGAAACATTGGCGACTGGCTAGGTCAGTGGAACGAGTCAATAAGGCTCGCATTAAAGTTAATCGGGCGGTGTCCCGTTTTGTAGCCAAAAATGGTGGCATTTGCGTGCGGCACAGGGATTTGGAGTCAGGAGTGGGGAACTACTGGAGGAGTGATGGGGTTCATTTGACCGAGGTTGGGATCAATCTGTGGAGCCTGGCAATAGCAGAGGGAATTGAAAGGGCGGTGGTGGTGTGGCGGAACTCACAGGCTTAAGGTGGTCAAGGCCTGTTTCGCTGTGGCGGGGGGAGTCCTTGAGGTCAGTCAGTACAAAATGGTGGGGGGGTCGCATCGGGGGTATGCGTCCCCCAAAAAAGGTACATGGTTGAAGACTTCATCGGGTGTTATCCCTTTGAAGTGGTCTTCTGGTGGTAGGAGCCATCTGCAGAGGTGAGCGGTGCCTCCGAGCTGGTTTACGGCTGGAGGTAATTGGTTGGTGGTGGTTGCAGATGGCTAACTCGGGGTGTTTAAAAAGGAATATCTAAAATGGCTTCAAGGACTTCCCCTGCTCGGATTAATGTAAACGTTAAATTGTTATTTATGATTCTGACCCATGTTGGGTCATGTGAATTATTAGAAGGAATTCTCTGGTTGGATTCCTAATTAGTTATCCGAATGTTTCGGATTTAAATGGTATTTTATAAAACTGTGAAATTAATAAACGGCTGCTGTGGCCATTTCACATCCAACCTCGGTGTCACGTGTCTTTTCTAAAAGGTGGGAGTGGAGGGATAGGAAGGGATAAGTGAAGGTTCACTAACACACGACTCTACTTAGGCAGGTCATGAGAGTAGTCTAGTGGGGCAAGTAGCTGTAGGTTGCGGTTCTACGGGGGATTTGTCAGTCACGAGTGGAGTTTGGGGAAATTTGTTAGATGGGTTACGTCAGTTGTTAGCTTCAGTTGATACTTCTCGTGGGTCACAGCTAGCAGGTCCCGTTGGAGCTTGGTCAGAGCAGGGACAGTTAGAGGGGGGTGCTCGTAGGGAGAGTACTGCGAGTGCTGAGGCAGGCTCTTCGTCATTTAACGCCTTAGATGCCGGGGTCCAGACGGAGAAGGTAGATGGGGCTAATAAGCCCTTGCCAGTTTCGGATACTGCAAAGGGGAGCATGTACATTCGCTTTGAAGGACCATTAGGGACCCACTTAAAGCCAGAGCTCCGTGAAAAGATTTGGAAAAGGGAGAATTTGGATATTTTTACTTTATTGCCGTTGGAGCGATTTAGCGTGGAACGGTGGGAAAAGGGCAAGGAACATCGTAAGGAGGAGGATGATGAGAGAAGACGGTATAGGCTGATTCCGCGCACATTTGGGAATTGGCTACAAGCTTTTTCCATCATGGCTAGCGTTATAGGGGAGAAATGCCCAGAACATTGTTCCGGTTTATTTTATTACTTGAATTCTATTTGGGAGGCTTATAGAACGTATGAGGGTACTGCTTGGCTTAAATATGACGAGCAGTTTCGTCAGCGTATGGCGGTTCAGTCATCCCTGCGGTGGGATCATAAGGACATAAGCTTTTGGCTGCACCTTATGACTACACCAAAGGGGGCTGGTCAGGGGGGTCATGTTGAAGTCGCGAGTTTGCATAACCCCTTTCAGTCGTCACCCGGCGGGTCTAGATCAGCGGGTTCGTCGGGGAGTTTTAAGAAAGGGGTCTGCTGACTCTACAACGAGAGCACCTGTAAATGGGGAACTAATTGTGTCTATAGATACGAATGTGCCGGGTGTGGGGGTGGTAACCACCCCATCTTCAAGTGTTTTAAGCGGGCACGAGGAGGCACGGCGAAGCCAGGGGATGGTTCTGCTAAAGGGGGTGAGTCCAGTGAACCTCGACGCTATGACGCCTTGGCTAAAGAGGTACCCCGACAATGAGAGGGCACAGCTATTATTGAACGGTTTTGTGGACGGATTTAGGATTCCGTTCTCCGCGGGGGTGGGTGTTTTGATGGCTAATAATCTGCGTTCGGTGCGGGATCATCCAGAAGTGGTACGAGACAAGTTGCGGAAGGAAGTTTTGTTGGGTAGAATGTTAGGCCCCTTTTCTGATGTTCCTATTTCCAATTTGCGTGTCTCCCCGCTGGGGATTGTCCCCAAGAAGGAGGCGGGTAAATTTCGGCTTATACATCATTTATCTTATCCGAAGGGTTCTTCGGTAAATGATGATATCGATGAGTCTTTGACGCGGGTTTCCTATACGTCATTTGATGAGGCGGTTCATTTGGTTAGGACGGCGGGGCAAGGGGCGCTTATGGCTAAGGTGGATGTGGAGTCTGCATTTTGCCTTTTGCCGGTGCACCCAGATTCCATGCACTTGCTGGGGTGCTCGTTTGATGGCCTTTTTTATATTGATAGGTGCCTTCCTATGGGGTGCTCTATTTCTTGTGCCTATTTCGAAGCCTTCAGCATGTTTTTGGAGTGGGTGGTCCGTGAACGAGCCGGCTCTAAAGCAGTTATTCATTATTTGGATGACTTCTTTTGTGTGGGCCCTGCGGCTCGGCCATTGTGTGCAATATTGTTATGGGCAGTGATGGATGTTTTTGTTGACTTTGGGGTTCCGTTGGCATTTGAAACAACAGAAGGACCAACCACAACGACCTGTTTTTTGGGAATTGAAATTGATTCCCAGGCAATGGAATGTAGGTTGCCAGAGGCAAAACTTATTGATCTGCGGGCAACGGTGCAGGAGGCTCTGGTGAGAACAAAAATCACCCTGCGGCTCCTTCAATCTTTATTCGGGAAACTCAATTTAGCCTGAAAGAATTATGCCCATGGGCCGTGTTTTTTGTAGGCACTTAGCACAAGCAACTGCTGGTGTTAGATGTCCCCACCATTTTATTCGCCTTGGCAAGGAGCATAAGGCGGATTTGAGGGTTTGGGATTCCTTTTTGGTAGAATATAACGGCAGATCATTATGGATTGCAGAGGGAGTTTCGAATGTGGAGATACAATTTTGTACTGATGCTTAAGTTTCTATCGGTTTCGGGGCGTATTGTCAGGGAAAATGGTGTGTTGGTACTTGGCCACTAGAGTGGAGGGAGTGTGGTTTGACGGGTAATCTTTGTTTTCTGGAGTTGTTTCCCATTCTTGTTGCGGTGGAAATTTGGGGACCGCTTTTGTCCAATCGGTCAGTGGTTTTTCACTGTGATAACAAGGCGGTCGTGTGCGCTATTAATAGTTTGTCCGCCAATTCCCCCCCGGTGATCACAGTGCTACGCCAGTTGGTCCTGCTGTGTTTGAGATGGAACATTCTATTTAGGGCTCATCATGTTCCTGGAGTTTTCAATGACATTGCGTATGCTTTATCTCGATTGCAGTGGGATTGTTTCCGTTGGCTACCTCCAGAAGCGGAGAGGGATCCGGTTTCTTGCCCCGAGCACCTTTGGAGGGTGGTGTCGCTCGTCTGATATGTTGGGCGAAGCGTTCGCTGGCCCCTGCTACGTGGGATGCTTATACCAAGATCTGGGTGAGATGGTTCCAGCTGGAGGATTCGTGGTGTAGTCAAGGGAGTCCTTTTAGTGCCTTAGAGGGGATGTTTTGTTTTTTGTTATCTCTTATGGAGAGTGGATCTTCAACTTCCTCTGTTGTTAAGTCGGTAGCGGCAGTTTCCTTTTTCTTTAAGTTAATTGGTTGTACGGATGTTACTAAGCATTTTTTGATACGACGGGCTCTGCAGGGTTTTCAAAAAGGGCATGTCGGGCAGGATAATCGTGGGCCGGTGTCTTTTGCAATGTTGGAGGGACATTTTCTCAGTTGCACAGGATATCCCATTCAGATTATGAGAGGTTGTTGTTTCAATTGGCTTTCTCTTGGGCTTTCTATGGGGCTTTTAGGGTTGGCGAATTGGTTAGTCCCTCAAAACGGGTGCAGGGCGGTATTCAAGTAACCAATGTGTTTTTTTCAGGATAGTGTGTTGAGAATAATGTTGTATCATTCAAAAACTGACAGGAATAGAAAAGGTTTTGAGATTTGTTTGACTAAAATTCATGAGGGGGAATCGTGCCCAGTGGGGTGTTTTCTGCGTTTCATGGCTGTGTGTCCTCAGGGATTTTCCTCTTTGCTGGTGCATGCGGATGGTTCAGCGTTGTCCAGATATCAATTTATTGCTGTCTTTAAGAAATGCGTACAAGGGTTGGGCCTTTCACATCTGGATTACAGCTCTCATTCTTTTAGGATTGGAGCTGCAACTGAGGATTCTCGTTTTGGGCTCGACACTGCTTCAGTTAAGAGGATTGGCCGCTGGGAGTCCAGCCGCTTTCGTTCCTATGTTAGGCTGCATTTGCTGGAATGTTGATTTCTTTATCTTGGGTTTATTTTGTGTGGGGGGGATGTCATTCTTTTACTGTGTGACTAATTTTCTGTTGCTTTCAGGTTCTGCAAAATGTGTGGTTTGGTTTCTTGGCCATTCCTATATTTACTGGGCTGAAAGGAGTGCCCGTGTGCGTCCGAATGGTAGGTATTTGGGTTTAGATCCGGATGAGATGGAGGTACACTGGTTCGGAGTTCGTAGCCTGACCTGGGATCAGGTAAGGCCTTTGTTTCAGGATGCGGGTAGGTCCAGGGGTCTACCTGACATCTTGATAATTCATGCAGGGGGTAATTACATTATCCCATGCGGAACCTCATTAAGAACATTAAGAGGGACTTCTTATGTTTTGTAGACACCCATCCTGGGCTTTTGATTATCTGGTCCGAAATTCTACAGTGGGTAAAATGGCGCAATGCGCAGTCAGTTTCGGCGCTGAATAGGACCAGAGTTAAGATTAATAAGACAGTGGCCAAGTTTATTCGCCTAAATGGTGTGTTGGTAGTTCATCACCGACTGTTGGAGGATCGGGGCGCGTACATTGGAAAGGATGGGGTTCACTTAACGGATGTGGGCCTGGATGTTTTTAATTTTGGCCTCCAAGAAGGCCTGGAGTTGGGTTTTCAAGTGTGGCGGCGCATGAAAATTTAAGGAGTCAAGTTTTCATGCTGTGGTGGGTCCTTGGCAACGCTATTTATGTTTTTATATATTGCTGTCTTTGACACAATATATTGGTTTTATTTTAAAGCTATGGATTTGGGCTTCTCTAAGGGGCGGACCCTGGGAAGCGTGGTGCTTTAGCATACTCGTGGTGACGCCACTGTAGCTTATATGGTCACGGCTAGTGGTTTAAGGGTATTGCTTTATTTATGTTTTGGAGGTTGTCAAGGACTTAGCCACATAATGTTAATATGTTAATTATGTTTATGATATGTTTATACTTGTTTATTATATATTCTCAGGTTCTGTAAAATAAATCATCTAATAAAACTGTGACAAGCACCTTCCAATTTTAATTGTGTCGTTGTATATTTATTAGATAGGAGGGTGTTTGTGTGGCCCCTTGTCGCCCTTGTACCGTTATGTGAGCCCAGAGCTAAGCAGAGCTGGGCAGAGGGCGGTCATGACGGGTCTGGGCATGCAAGGGGTCATTTAGAGGGGTATTTTGGTTATAGGTTGGTGGGTGGGTTTGAGTCAGGAATTGTGCTAGGGGGTTGTGAGCATTGGAGGTGGGGTTAAGGGGATGTTTATATAGTGGGATAAGCAGGGAAGCCATTTTATGGCTTGAAAAATTTTGTCCCGCCTGCCCTTCCGTTAATTTTTCTTTTGAGCGGAGATGAGCGGTCACTATACGCATATACACTTCCATTGCAATGCTGCCACCTAGTGGCCAGGAAGCATTTTTATGTGTTGTTTTAGTCATAGAACCCGTGCTTACATGTTCTGAGCTGTGCAGATGCTCACGTCAGTAAAGCTCACTGCTATGTAACACTGTTCAGACAATGGTGGCTTATTGCAGGCACCGTGAAAACCGGCTCGGGCACTGTCTTTAATATTTACTTTAGTGTGCAAGAACAGTGTAGTATGGGCAAGTAATCAGTGTCGGAACATTGAATAACTCACAAAGGGGCTCTTTTTAAATTTGATAAAAGGTAACTGTTCCCACCTAATGGGTTCAGATGCAAGGGCTGCGACCCATAAATCAGCAACTATTGTGCCAGCAGGGCTGAGTAGGCCCTGAAGCCAGAGAGGGCCCATTGCTGTGGCGGTGCAGTGCAGGAACCTCCCCACAGATGATTGCTGTGAATGAGGCAGCATTGGATGTAACAAGTGGAAGTTGCGTGAAGCCTCCCTGTTATTTAGTTGCTGAGACGATGGGTTACACCTGTATCAGGGAAGAGTCAGAGCTCTGTCCCAAGGAAACCAAGCTGGTAAAACCCCATTTCCTGCATTGCCTGAAATTGCCGCCATTTTGTGTAATATTTTAAGTGACTGTGCCTATCTGCTAAGAACAGTTTTTTGTATTTCCTTTTGCAAACATTACCGGCCTACTAAAAGAAACCTGCATCAAACCTGGGTTTCTTGTCATCATACTGCCAGTAACAATGCAAGGGCAAATACATTACTCGCCCTCACTAGCCTCCGCTCATGCCAAATTTTATGGCCAAAAGGACCATAACAATTTTATTCTATTGGAAATAAAAGGTGGATTTCTGACTTTAGGGAACAGAGGGTAAAATAATAGTCATGTTCCTCACCTCTGTACCTGAGGTATGGTACAATTTGTCCCGTAAAAATTAAGCCCTCATATGGCTGTGTCAACGAAAAAATTATGACTTTTGGAAGGCGGGGAAGAAAAAAACAAAAACATAAAAATGAAACTTAGCCTGATCCTAAAAGGGTTAATCGAAGACTGAATAGCTATTAAAAATTATATTAAAAATAAAAGGGGAGTCCTGACTACAAAACAGAGGGTAAAGAACAGAGATGTTCCTCACCTCTGTACCTGAGATATAGTTGTGTTATACTAGATATTGTCTATAGAAGATATACATGTTAAAAACACATATATTCTGATGTATCAGGAAGATACTATCACACCTCTGCGGGTCTAGAACTCATATCTAGCCTGAGTGTTATCAGTAATTAATATAAATATTAATTACCTGTCTTGTGATTCCTTTCTTGCTGCTGACAGGATTATATGTCACGTTCCTTCTTCTCACTGGGATCCGTCATCTGTAAAGAATCAAAGGTGTGATAATATGTTCCTGATACATGTTATAGACACTTTTATGTATTACACACTAGGGCCATAATTATTTATCTCAGGTATAATGTACAAATAGAAAATAAAGAAAAAGACGACATTAAGGACCTGTTCACATCACCGCTGCCCTTCCATTGAGGGATTCCGTCGGAGGTTTCCGTCGGGTTAACCCCTCAAAAATGAAACAAAATAACATGTCCCCCCTTGCCTGCGCTGTATGGCAAAACCCCATTTTATGGTCAAAAGTAGCATAACAAGTGTATTCTATTGTAAGGCCCCTTGGGTGCCTGGAATTATGGAGCTTATGGGTATATGGTTTATATAGTTTAAATTAATGGTTATTATCAATGTAATTTTGAAATGGTTAACACAGTTATTTTTTCTGAGTCGTTATAAAGGGTTACCAGTGCCTAGTAGGCAACAGTTCACAAAAAAGATTCAGGATTGTTACCACACAGGGTCCTCAGTGGTGGAGTGGATGCAACGGCGTGGAAATCCACTTTTTAAGGGATGGCTGGAGTCTGGCAGCTGGTGTCCATTTTCCCAAAGCAAAGGAGCTGAAGAGCCCTTTCCAAAAGCTTATGGACTGTTATTGTTGTCCCATGCTTTTTAGAGGGATGAGTTATCCTCTAAAAATAGTTCCTCCACCCCCCCTTCCCTGCATGTGGCATGGCCAGAAGTTCCCAGCTTGCAGTAAAGTGGTCCGGGGATGTGGGACAGCGCTGGTGTAGAGGAAGGAGGAGTCAGTCCTTACATTGCACCCTCATCTAACAGGTCCATGAGGCAGGGTTCTGCTCTGCCCATGAGGAAGCAGTAGGGGCATGGATGGCTCGAGGTGTGGTGGGAGTATCAGAGATAATATTTTCTGTTTTATTGAATAACTAACTACAATTGTTTTGTTTTTGATTTCACACATAAATTATGTCATTGTAAAGATCAAATGTATTTGTCAGGAAAAAGTCATTTTTGTTTCAGGCTGTTGTATATTACAGGGGGTTAAACTAGTGTTATATTGAGATGTAGTTTTGAACTCTGCTACATTACTTTCGCAGAGTCCACAAAGGGGGGAATGGTGAAGGTTCTGATCAGGTACATTTTTGGTTTGTTTTGAGTTAATTAATTTGGTTTCAGGAGATCTAAAAATGTGTAAGAGACCCCAATGAGTAATCCAGATTAAATGTGTATGAGAGTAACCTAAATTTTGAGGTATTTCTGTGTAGATGGTTCCAGATCTTTCCAGAACAGTAAATATGGCACTGGGTAAGCTGTGCTGTAGTCTCCACCCAATATGAGGTATTGTGTAAGAGACCATCCCCCTCCAGCAAAGTTACACAGGAGGCAGAGGTGACGTCACTCACACGAGTCTTTATGGATTTAGATGAGGGAGAAGGCAGAACAAAAATTGTCTGGACATTGTTAATTTGATGTAAAGTTTTTAGGAATGTTTTATTTTTATTTGTTTTTGTATTAATCAAGTATTTGCAGAACCTGATAAAAGTGAGATTCTCAAAGTATTCTGGATTATCAGATGAGTGTGGAGAAGTGTATAACATTTGGTTTTATTTTAGAGGATGAAGACGCCACCCCTTTGAGATGTTCTATCTATATGTGACATGGGTTTTTAATGTAAATTTGTAATAAAGAGATATTTTATTATACAATATGTACAAGACAGGATACGAGGCACCAGGTAAATCATCCAGAAACCACTCTCACCTTCTTGTTCATCTCAAGGAGCGGAGCTGGAGGTGCTCGCTGAGGCTTGTAACCTGGCAAAAGGTAAGATGGCCGACATATACACTGACTCTAGGTACGCTTTTGGCATCACCCACAATTATGGGCCCATTGGTAGTAGGAACTTTATTGGATCATCGGGTAAGCCAATTGAGAGAGCGAGAGAGGACAGAACTGACAACAAGGATATGTGCAGCCAGGTATCAGTAAATTGGCTTGTCCCTGGATACAATAATGCCACCACTAGGTTTGTAGCAGCCGGCATGATGTGCGCACGGCATGACATAGGTAAAACAGCAAAGGTACCTGTGAAAAGTGCAGCCCGGCCAGATTACCCGTCCCAGCGACTGCAGAACATACAACTACCCGAGGTAGAAGTGTATGACAATGTGCTCGTGTGTGTAGATCTGTTCTCAGGGGGGCCTGAAGCCCGGCCGGTATCTTCCCCAATGCAGGCGTTGTGTGTAAGTGACAAGGGAACAGTGTTATACCAAGTATTGACCTGATGTTTGTACAATGATAAGATGTTAGCAGTTCTCTAAACGTTGTCCCAGAGTTAGTTTGTTTAATAACTGTATTTAAGAAGTGTTGTTGGAATATTAAATTCTGAAGTTAAGTTTTATGTAAAGTTCTAGACCAGCCTTAGCATTGGACTATTAGAGTCATGCGTCAGATAAAAGGTACAGAAGCGGAATATTCCCATTAGAAAACATTTTTATTTGTTTATTTTTATTTTTGTTGTGAAAGAAAAATTTCTAGAGCAGAGAATTCTGTGCAGTGTATATGTGTAAGTATAGATATGTATATAAAGAAGAAGAATCAGTTTGTAGGTATCAGTTTTAGTTACTGACCAGTGTGAACGTTTAACATAAATCTGTCATTATTAATGTTCAAGTTAATTATCTGATTAAGATCAATTACTGATTAGGCTATGAAAAGCTTGTTCTCCACAGGAAGAGTCCAACTGGGAGCGGAAGGCGTGAGAACCAGATTCTGACAGAATGTGGACGGATAAAGGAAGGTAAACCGGTAACACCCAAGGCACTCTTAATGGCACTTGCATTGATGGTGTATGACCTCACATATGCCCCAATACTGCAAGGATCGATTTGGTAAGATCTAATTGGTATGTCCCAGGTTTTACAGCTGTCGCTGCTAAATTCTGTTAGAGCTGTTTGATTTGCCTACAGAACAGTCCTGGCAGACCGGTGCCAACCTTATCATACCCGCCTCCCATGAAGAGAACCGACCTTTAGAGGCCTTCCCAGGTAGAACGAACCAGGTCAGAGTAAGAAAAATTGGTTTGAGACACTTGCCAAATAAACATGTGGGATCTGTGTATGTTTCTGTGAGGTGGAGATGTTCTAGGCAATCAGCTGAGATCAAGGTACAAATCCTGCTGAAAGAGTATCACCAAGTGCAAATGAAGTACCCAATAATTACACATCTTCTAGGTGCACTGTCCATTGTAACAGAGAAGTTTTTCCTTTTATATATATATATATATATATATATATATATATATATATATATATATATATATATATATATATATATATATATAAAGGTGTTTGATGTCATTTAAGGGCCTGACATTATTGTATGTACTTAGAACAACGTTTATAGTGTATGCGGATGATGTTATCACCAGATTAGTATTTATTTTAACAATTGACAAAGAGTTGGGGGTCCCCAGCAAGTGGCAGTAAATATGAACTAAAAGACTTTTAACACGATGAACTCCATCACTGAGATGCGGCAGGCGCAGCCTGAGCCACTACAACGCGTTTATCATGAACTGACGGCAGTGTCACAATTCTAAGCGGCCGCCCAGACAAGTAACTTGCCAGAGGAAGAGTACAGATGCGGAGGGTTTGATAGTCACAATACAACTCCACTAATCCGCCTACGTGGGATCTCACCCCAGGCTCACAGCATGAGGTGCTATGTACAGCCTGATGACGTAAACTAAAGGAGACGGTGTCGGACAGATGAGAAGGACCAAACCGAGTCTTGATGACATCAGCAAAGATTAAAGTAAAGACCAAAGACCTGAGTGAATCCGTCAGCAGGATCAAGTGTTTTGATAAGTAAGTGGCTAGGAGGGGGTAATAATAACTCCCCCACTGGACACCAACGTAGTCTGACTCCACAATTGTGTGGGTTACCCTGAGGGTGACAGTCAGTGAAGAGCAGAAGACAGGAGAAGAAGAAGACGATGGTGTACAGGACTGGCAATGAACTGATGGGACCCGAAACCTGAGGGTGATAGCATTATGATTATTAGTTGAGGCCCTATTGTTTATAATGTATGAGGTTTATAATTATAATGTGTGTAAATATGCCACGGTGCTGCAAATTACAATCTGAGGAGTTTTATGTGGAGGTGTGAGGTGAAGGTCACTGTGCTGCCCATGACCTGTTATATCTGCAGGGGTAAAAGTCCCATTAGGACAGTAAGTGAAAGTGCGACAGTTGTTACCATTAATAAAATATAGACCGGATTAATTATATATATATATATATATATATATATATATATATATATATTACAACCAGCAGCGGTTTGTAGATTATATCAAGACAACCATCCTGTATCCAGAGGAGAATAGGGAAAGTTAGGACCACTCCGACACCTTGGAAGTCCAGGTACAAAGGGGGGTTACACATCAGGAGTAGCTCGTCTCAAGCTGGTGAAGAAATCCAAAACCCCTACCCGCCTGGTTCGAGTGGTCAGTGGTAGGTTGCTAGGCAAGACTCAGGGATAGAGTAATAATATTTTTAGGGGGGACGGTCAGGGATCAATACTATGTATATTGTTTGAAAAATATTATCCTCACACATATGTATATACATTTCAGTTCTTTGTATAATATACTGATATATATAACAAGTTCTTTGTTCATGTCGGACACACCTATGGAAGACACCGCCCCCTGGAATGCAAGAAGAGTGAGTCTGAGAAAATGGTGGGGGCTTGGGCACTCCCACATCTCTGGGGAGGAGGCATGTGTCTCTTTCTGTGTTTCTTTGTTCTGAATAAAAAGTTTTCAGTCTTCCTCCTGACAGAGACGGAAGCTGTACCAAACATCTGTGTGGTGTACTTCTCTCCAGGCATGCCTTCAGCTTTCAGTTTACCGAGGTGGTTGTTCGGTATGAAATACGGACCTGACAGGAGGAGCAGTCCTGTGATTATAATGTGCAGGCAGACTATGGAGGGCAGTCGGTAGCATCAGTGGTGAGACAGGTGTAGACTCCAAAGGGAGTTTATTGCCCCCTCCTTGCTGCTGGTGGGAAAGACCGTTGTCATAGGATATGGACGAAGACTGCCTCCTTTTTCATCATTGGGATCTGCAGCTGACCACGGTCAAGAGACTGGTCATCCAGCTGCTGGAACAATCTTGGAGGCACCTTGGGTGATGCCGGGATTCCTGTGAGCGGTGAGTCACCTTCATGTTTGGCTGCATAGTCAAGCACAAATGTGTTGACGGATGAGGATTTGTTCTCTGTTTTAAAGGACAACTTGGGCTTGTTTGGGTGGCAAAGGTTGGAGTATAAGCTCTGCCAGTAAAGCCAGTAGGTTAATACCCCACCTGACTAGATGGTTTGTACAGATTAACCTTTTGTGGCTTATTATTCTGTGGTGTGGCTCCTCTGGGAATTTACCTGTCCACCAATATAGGGGACAAGATCCACAGACGAGAATTTGTGATATTTGGTTTCAGTGTATCACGTAATGGTGGACAAAGAGCGTATTGTGGACAAGAAGCTTAGTTTTGAGAGAGGGTCTGAGAAAAATTTCAAAGTGGTAAAGACCTGTACGATGTAACCTGTCATTTAAACGAGATTATGCTTGCCTTGCTGTAAATATTACAGAGACGCTACATAAGTGTCAGGATTGTGAATAGACATGACGTCCTGGCTGGAGGTAATGTATATTCACTGTCAGGACACTTGAGTAACGTTATAGTGTGTTTATGTGGCTGCACATAGCGATATAGCTATATCGCTATGTGCTGTGTAAATGAATGGGGAGAAGTGTATGACGCTGATTGGTCACTGATTGGTCAGCGTCATACACTTCTCTCCACAACGCCCACTTGGTCAAAAAGTAAAACACGCCCAGTTGTCCATTAAGAAACTCATTAGCATGAAGCTAAAATAGGTCATAACTCCGTCAAAAATGATCGTTTTTCGAAACAAAAAACACTGCTGTAATCTACATTACAGCGCCGATCATATTATGTAGAAGATAGGCCACTTATAATGTGGTGACAGAGCCTCTTTAAAGGTTCACGGTTTTGGCTCATTTTTTTTGTAAGCGCTTCCCTGAAAAGGCCGCTGTACTCTTTGCATGCTCAGATAATGTAGAATATTTAGTGCACACAAGCTGCATGGAGGTGCAGCTTGGTGGTGCTATGATGAGAAATGTAGGCGTCGTTTGTCATTATGTCCGGAGATTGGCTGGGCATCCAAGGCAATCAGTGTTTGGAATCAGCTCATCCTGTTTCAGCGACATCCTTAATCCTCTCTAGAAGTAGTCGGTTCTTCTGGATCGTATCCTGGGGCAGCGGCTAGAGCGCCCAAACAGGAGTCTCCACGCAGATGATTGCTGTGATAGAGACAGCATTGAATATAACAGGTGGAAGTTGACTGAGGCCTCCATACGATTGAGTTTCTGAGGCAGTGGGTGGAAGTTGCCTGGGCCTCCCCATTAAAGCGATAAGGGATGTTGAAGGGTAAGAAAGAGGAAAAGCCCTGATTTGAAGTGGATGTTAGTACTGTATCAGTGAGGAGCCCAAGCTCCGTCCAAAGATAGGCAAGCTGGTTGTAATGACGGAATAGGAAGACGTACAAGTGAGCCCTAATCTACCCGCAACCCAGTCCCTGCCTACTTGCATGGCCCCTCCCAGGCCACGGCGTACAACTGGGCGATGGTCCCTACACTCAATATGTGCATGACAGACAACACAAGACAGGGTACACAGAATAGAGGGAAGTGGGACAGTTGCCAACGGCAACACCGTGAGCAACAGAGTAGTGAACGAGCCGAGTAAAACCAGGAGAGTATGTGGTAACAAAAGCAGAGCAGAAGAATAGTCAGTCAATCAAGCCAGGGTCGATATGAAGCAGGTCAATTGCAAGTAGCAGGAACAGCAGAGCCAGGAACCAGAGAGAATCACAGGCACAGGACAAGCAGCAAATGCAGGTATACAAAGACCAAGGGCGGGAGCTAGCTCCATCTGGCCAGGCTGTGATAGGTTCTCCCACTCCTCAGCCTCCCAGCCTGAGTGGTAGCAGAACGAGTCATTCTAGCAGAGCTAGGCACAGATGCAGACTAATTAACCACGGGCGTCGACACAGAAGCTGTGTCAGGCAAATCCTTTACACTGGTGAGCCACCAATGCCTGCATTGCCTGAAATTGTCACCATTTTGAATAACATTTTTAAATTGACTCTGCCTCTCTGCTGAGATTAGTTTATTGTTTTCCCTGTTGGAAGTTTTGCCAAGATTCTAGCCTACTAAAAGGATTTGCATTAAACCTGATATTCTTGTCATCATTTCATGACTAACCCTGCGAGCACTTAACTGATACCCGGTCCTAAACTTTTTGGCATAGTTGGGAGGATAGTCGCAGCCCAGGAAAGATGGCATGTCGTATGGAGTGCCCAAGGAGTGAGCAGAGGGCACGGCAGGAAGGTTTACATGATGTATTTCACAGAGAGTATAGTCGGAGCTCTATTGGAGGGTAAGCTAGTGCCGGAGTTGCAGTCATGAGTACGCTCTTGCCAAGTGCACCTTTCCCTCAAGAAAGATGACTAGATCCAGTAAGAGGTTGTGGAGCCAGGAAAGGCTGCATTTCAGTAGCTGTAATGCGCCACAAGGAAGCGTTCAAGAGGCGGGTAGAGAGGAGTCTCCCAGCAAGAGAAAGACAAGAGGCTGTGCATGAGACTGAGACAAAGAAGGGAGTCCTGGGACCTTGAGTATGAGACTGCAATTGTTAAGTATGTGCCTCACCTGTGAGAGACTGTAACCACTAAGCTTTGAGCCTGAGGCCCAAGTAATTTTGAAGAGGGCCTGAACTGAGTCTAACAGGGCCTTCAGAGACTGTCGGAAGAAGGCCCAATTTGTGTGAAAGGAATCTGTGTTTTTGTTTCAGTTATTTTAGTTGCTTATTTTTCCTGGTGCCTGGAATGGCACCAAATAAGGCAAGGGGGCAATGAAAGGTATGGAAGGGAGTCTCCCCTATTCACGAGAGGAGCCGTATGGAGTAATGTAGAGATAGATTTTGCTGTCTCTTTCAATGCTTTTGTGTTATGCATGTTTAACACTTTATTTCCTTTATAGGTCCAGGACTAGAGGAGATGAGCGGTCACTATATGCATATATACTTCCATTGCGATGCTGCCACCTAGTGGCCAGGAAGCATTTTTATGTGTTGTTTTAGTGACAGGACCCGTGCTTACATGTTCTGAGCTGTGCAGATGCTCACGTCAGCAAAGCTCACTGCTATGTAACACTGTTCAGACAATGGTGGCTGACCCTAATATTTACTTTAGTGTGCAAAAACAGTATAGTATGGGCAAGTAATCAGTGTCGGGACATTGAATAACTCACAAAGGGGCTCTTTTTAAATTTGATAAAAGGCGACTGTTCCCACCTAATGGGTTCAGGTGCAAGGGCTGCGACCCATAAATCAGCAACTATTGTGCCTGCAGGGCTGAGTAGGCCCTGAAGCCAGAGAGGGCCCATTGCTGTGGCGGTGGAGTGCAGGAACCTCCCCACAGATGATTGCTGTGAAAGAGGCAGCATTGGATGTAACAAGTGGAAGTTGCGTGAAGCCTCCCTGTTATTTAATTGCTGAGACGATGGGTTACCCCTGTATCAGGGAAGAGTCCGAGCTCTGTCCCAAGGAAACCAAGCTGGAAAAACCCGCTTACTGCATTGCCTGAAATTGCCGCCATTTTGTGTACTATTTTAAGTGACTGTGCCTCTCTGCTAAGAACAGTTTTTTGTATTTCCTTTTGGTCGATTTGCAAACATTACCGGCCTACTAAAAGAAACCTGCGTCAAACCTGGGTTTCTTGTCATCATACTGCCAGTAACAATGCAAGGTCAAATACATTACTCGCCCTCACTAGCCTCCCCTCATGCCAAATTCTATGGCCAAAAGGCCCATAACAATTATATTCTATTGGAAATAAAAGGTGGATTTCTGACTTTAGAGAACAGAGGGTAAAATAATAATCATGTTCCTCACCTCTGTACCTGAGATATGGTACCATTTGTAATGTAAAAATTAAGCCCTCATATGGCTGTGTCAATGAAAAAATAAAAGAGTTATGACTTTTGGAAGGCGTGGAAGAAAAAAACAAAAACATAAAAATGAAACTTAGCCTTGTCCTGAAAGGGTTTAATCGAAGACTGAATAGCTATTAAAAATTATATTAAAAATAAAAGGGGAGTCCTGACTACAAAACAGCGGGTAAACAACAGAGATGTTCCTCACCTCTGTACCTGATATATGGTTGTGTTATACTAGATATTGTCTATAGAAGATATACATGTTAAAAACACATATATTCTGATGTATCAGGAAGATACTATCACACCTCTGCGGGTCTAGAACTCATATCTAGCCTGAGTGTTATCAGTAATTAATATAAATATTAATTACCTGTCTTGTGATTCCTTTCTTGCTGCTGACAGGATTATATGTCACGTTCCTTCTTCTCACTGGGATCCGTCATCTGTAAAGAATCAAAGGTGTGATAATATGTTCCTGATACATGTTATAGACACTTATATGTATAACACACTAGGGCCATAATTATTTATCTCAGGTATAATGTACAAATAGAAAATAAAGAAAAAGACGACACTAAGGACCTGTTCACATCACCGCTGCCGTTCCGTTGAGGGATTCCGTCTGAGGTTTCCGTCGGGTTAACCCTTCAAAAATGAAACAAAATAACATGCCCCCCCCCTTTCCTGTGCTGTATGGCTAAACCCCGTTGTCATAGGATACGGACAAAGACTGCCTCCTATTGCATCATTGGGATCTGCAGCTGACCACGGTCAAGAGACTGGTCGTCCAGCTGCTGAAACAATCTTGGAGGCACCCTTGGGTGATGCCAGGATTCCTGTGAGTGGTGAGTCACATTCATGTTTGGTTGCGTAGTCAAGCACAAATGTGTTGACGGATGTGGATTTGTTCTCTGTTATAAAGGACAACTTGGGCTTGTTTGGGTGGCAAAGGGTGGAGTATAAGCTCTGCCAGTAAAGCCAGTAGGTAAATACCCCGCCTGACTAGATGGTTTGTACAGATTAACCTTTTGTGGCTTATTATTCTGTGGTGTGGCTCCTCTGGGAATTTACCTGTCCACCAATATAGGGTAAATAAAGTGGTAAAGTGGTAAAGACCTGTACGATGTAACCTGTCATTTAAAACGAGATAGCCTTGCTGTAAATATCAAAGAGACGCTACATAAGTGTCAGGATTGTGAATAGACATGATGTCCTGGCTGGAGGTAATGTATATTCACTTTCAGGACACTTGAGTAACGTTATAATGTGTTTATGTGGCTGCACATAGCGATATAGCTATATCACTATGTGCTGTGTAAATGAATGGGGAGAAGTGTATGACGCTGATTGGTCATTGATTGGTCAGCGCCATACACTTCTCTCCACAACGCCCACTTGGTCAAAAAGTAAAACATGCCCAGTTGTCCATTAAGAAACTCATTAGCATGAAGCTAAAATAGGTCATAACTCCGTCAAAAATGATCGTTTTTCTAAATAAAAAACACTGCTGTAATCTACATTACAGCGCCGATCATATTATGTAGACGATAGGCCACTTATAATGTGAGCCCAGAGCTAAGCAGAGCTGGGCAGAGGGCGGTCATGACGGGTCTGGACCTGCAAGGGGTCATTTAGAGGGGTATTTTGGTTATAGGTTGGTGGGTGGGTTTGAGTCAGGAATTGTGCTAGGGGGTTGTGAGCATTGGGGGTGGAGTTAATGGGATGTATATATAGTGGCATAAGCAGGGAAGCCATGTTATGTCTTGAAAATTTTTGGCAAGAATAGAGGTGTGCAGCCAGTGTCAGGGTAGCTGTTTTCTGGTCAGTTTTAGGGCCTAGAGTTATGGAGGGTTTAGAGCAGTTAATTGCTAGGGTTAGGCAGGCAGGCAGGCAGCTGATAAGGGGCTGGAGTGGGTCCAGGAGCAGCTAGGGGCTTTAGCAGGCTCCCCGGCGGGGCGTCCCCCCAGAGCCCGGCGCAGACGGACGCTTGAGCCCCCCGGCGCAGACGGAGGAGTTTGACTCCCCCCTTACCTGGTCCCCGGTGGCTGGCGACGGTGGCGTTGTTCCGGTGTCGGGGACTGGAGCCATGGAGGTGTCGGGAGCGGCGGCAGCAGTGAAGAGGCCTGGAGTGAGAGGCCAAGGTGCGGTTCGCCGGGTGTCCAGTCGGGGTCAGCGCAGCACAGTCCATGTGCCTGAGGAGCGACGTGGAGATGGACGTTGAGGGAAGCGGTGGTGCAGAGGCGGGAGCAGACCCCCTCCTTTCCAGTGCGGTGGGCTCGTTCAGGGAGCCTGTCACAAGTTCTTCTGTGGGGCCGGAGGCAAGCCAGGACTCTGCGGCTGTCACGGTAAGTGCCTTCAGCGCTGCTAGAGCGCCATCTGCTGGGTCAGGGGCAAGTGTGCATAGTACACCCGTTAGCATGGGTGATTTGGCGCCATCTAGTCGCCGTTCGGAACATTGCAGTGTCGGTGGTAGGCCGGCGCCACCTGCTGTTCAGGAAAATTATTACATCGTGGTGGCAGGCCTGCGCCACATCCTGGCCATTTTCTTTATAGCAGCAGTAGTGGTAGGTCTGCACTGACTGCTGAATATGTACAAAATTTGCATCATCCAGCGCCTCCTGAGGGAGACGTTGGCCAGGTGGTAGGTGTTTCGTCTGTTTATTTGCCGTTCCAGGTGTCGTCAGGACGGGAGTCCGGTGTAGAAGCAGCCGATGCTTTGCGGCGGGCACTCGGGGTGCCTAGGATGCTCGGACAGGAGACGGCTTCGGTGGACTCAGGACGGACGGCCCCGTTAGTGTCTGGCGACGGGCAGCCTTCTGGTGAGTCACAGCGTTTACACACCATACACGTGGACAGTAATTTTAGTAATGAGAGTAGTCTAGTGGGGCAAGTACCTGTAGGTTGCGGTTCTACGGGGGATTTGTCAGTCACGAGTGGAGTTTGGGGAAATTTGTTAGATGGGTTACGTCAGTTGTTAGCTTCAGTTGATACTTCTCGTGGGTCACAGCTAGCAGGTCCCGTTGGAGCTTGGTCAGCGCAGGGACAGTTAGAGGGGGGTTCTCGTAGGGAGAGTACTGCGAGTGCTGAGGCAGGCTCTTCGTCATTTAACGCCTTAGATGCCGGGGTCCAGAAGGAGAATGTAGATGGGGCTAATAAGCCCTTGCCAGTTTCGGATACTGCAAAGGGGAGCATGTACATTTGCTTTGAAGGACCATTAGGGGCCCACTTAAAGCCAGAGCTCCGTGAAAAGATTTGGAAAAGGGAGAATTTGGATATTTTTACTTTATTGCCGTTGGAGCGATTTAGTGTGGAACGGTGGGAAAAGGGCAAGGAACATCGTAAGGAGGAGGATGATGAGAGAAGACGGTATAGGCTGATTCCGCGCACATTTGGGAATTGGCTACAAGCTTTTTCCATCATGGCTAGCGTTATAGGGGAGAAATGCCCAGAACATTGTTCCGGTTTATTTTGTTACTTGGATTCCATTTGGGAGGCTTATAGAACGTATGAGGGTACTGCTTGGCTTAAATATGACGAGCAGTTTCGTCAGCATATGGCGGTTCAGTCATCCCTGCGGTGGGATAATAAGGACATAAGCTTTTGGATGCACCTTATGACTACACCAAAGGGGGCTGGTCAGGGGGTCATGTTGAAGTTGCGAGTTTGCATAACCCCTTTCAGTCCTCACCCGGCGGGTCTAGATCAGCGGGTTCATCGGGGAGTTTTAAGAAAGGCGTCTGCTGACTCTACAACGAGAGCACCTGTAAATGGGGAACTAATTGTGTCTATAGACACGAATGTGCCGGGTGTGGGGGTGGTAACCACCCCGTCTTCAATTGTTTTAAGCGGGCACGAGGAGGCACGACGAAGCCAGGGGATGGTTCTGCTAAAGGAGGTGAGTCCAGTAAACCTCAACGCTATGACGCCTTGGCTAAAGAGGTACCCCGACAATGAGAGGGCGCAGCTGTTATTGAAAGGTTTTGGGGACGGATTTAGGATTCCGTTCTCCGCGGGGGTGGGTGTTTTGATGGCTAATAATCTGCGTTCGGTGCGGGATCATCCATAAGTGGTACGAGACAAGTTGCGGAAGGAAGTTTTGTTGGGTAGAATGTTAGGCCCCTTTTCTGATGTTCCTATTTCCAATTTGCGTGTCTCCCCGCTGGGGGTTGTCCCCAAGAAGGAGGCGGGCAAATTTCGGCTTATACATCATTTATCTTATCCGAAGGGTTCTTCGGTAAATGATGATATTGATGAGTCTTTGGCGCGGGTTTCCTATACGTCATTTGATGAGGCGGTTCGTTTGGTTAGGACGGCGGGGCAAGGGGCGCTTATGGCTAAGGTGGATGTGGAGTCTGCATTTCGCCTTTTGCCGGTGCACCCAGAATCCATGCACTTGCTGGGGTGCTCGTTTGATGGCCTTTTTTATATTGATAGGTGCCTTCCTATGGGGTGCTCTATTTCTTGTGCCTATTTCGAAGCCTTCAGCACATTTTTGGAGTGGGTGGTCCATGAACGAGCCGGCTCTAAATCAGTTATTCATTATTTGGATGACTTCTTTTGTGTGGGACCTGCGGCTCGGCCATCGTGTGCAATATTGTTATGGGCAGTGATGGATGTTTTTGTTGACTTTGGGGTTCCGTTGGCGTTTGAAAAAACCGAAGGACCAACCACTACGATCTGTTTTTTGGGAATTGAAATTGATTCCCAGGCAATGGAATGTAGGTTGCCAAGGCAAAACTTATTCATCTGCGAGCAACGGTGCAGGAAGCTCTGGTGAGAACAAAAATCACCCTGCGGCTCCTGCAATCTTGCCTGTAGAATTATGCCCATGGCCCGTGTTTTTTGTAGGCGCTTAGCACAAGCAACTGCTGGTGTTAGATGTCCCCACCATTTTATTCGCCTTGGCAAGGAGCATAAGGCGGATTTGAGGGTTTGGGATTCCTTTTTGGTAGAATATAACGGCAGATCATTACGGATTGCAGAGGGAATTTCGAATGTGGAGATGCAATTGTGTACTGATGCTTCCGCTTCTATCGGTTTCGGGGCGTATTTTCAGGGAAAATGGTTTGTTGGTACTTGCCCACTAGAGTGGAGGGAGTGTGGTTTGACGGGTAATCTTTGTTTTCTGGAGTTTTTTCCCATTCTTGTTGCGGTGGAAATTTGGGGACAGCTTTTGTCCAATCGGTCAGTGGTTTTTCACTGTGATAACATGGTGGTCGTGTGCGCTATTAATAGTTTGTCCGCCAATTCCCCCCCCGGTGATCACAGTGCTACGCCAGTTGGTCCTGCTGTGTTTGAGATGGAACATTCTATTTAGGGCTCATCATGTTCCTGGAGTTTCCAATGACATTGCAGATGCTTTATCTCGATTGCAGTGGGATAGTTTCCGTTGGCTACAAAAAGAACTAAGTGTGCCAGGCACACTGAAAGCCAATTTCCCAACTGCTGACTAGTATTGATTAAAAAGTAACTTTTATTAATTTTGCCACTAAGAAGTCCATATGGACATGAACAATAGATACAAACAGTTTAAAAAATTGTAGCCAATGTTGCTGCTGCACACGCTCAAATAACACTCCGTCTGCATGTATTGCCAGACAGAGCACAAGGTGCTGGGATTAACAAGATACCAGATTTGACAGATCGGCTGCTGCAGACTGCCGTGTCGTGACAGATTCAGTGTTACTCTCAAAGTTAAATTCAAATGTGCGTGCTGGGATTGCTAGGCAAACATGGCTGTTTAAAATAATAAATTTAGCCCCCCCGACATGTTTCGCTGTCAACACAGCGTCCTCAGGGGATCAAAACGGGGCTAGTGAGCGCGCGTACATATTGTTACTTCCTTTAAAGACTTCAATTTCATAACAGACAGGGTACACCTGTGTCGGAACCAATAGGATCTCGTTTTCGAGAGCGAGCCTCCACATCCCCAGATTGACATAGAAATTTGCCAATGTGGGGGCCGTGTACGTGCAGCCAATGCGGATACGCCGAATGCGCATGGGTACTGGGTCCAGAGTCGGACTCAGTATCTTTTTATAGGGGTTTTACTGAGTTTTTATTTTTACTGATGGCGCATGCGTATATTGCATCTGGCCAGTCTTAAAGATATGTAGTGATAGTGATAGATGCGCATGTCTGGGTAAAAGAGTAGCCGAGGCAATCCTCCATATCACTTGATTGGCATAGATATGAACCAATATGTGCGGAGATATAGAACCAATTAGGGTAAACCTGACGCGCATGGGCATCAGTATCCCAGTTGGACATAGTCAAATTGGCTGCTGTTTTGGTTCTCTTGGTGGCGCATGCGTATTCCATGTCCGATCGGACTTAGTCAATTTGGACATTTATGAATGCATTTATGCAATGTCCAGACTCGCATGGCTTACAAGAAAAGTACATGGGGCGCGATTGCGCACTAGAGACATAGAAGGACTTTAATGCTTTTTGTAGCAAAAGTCCAGATATATCGTAGCGTGGATAGTTCTGTGATTCAATTCTAGCCACGTCCTACGAACATCTGGATGAGTGCAAGCATCTGGGTACCTGAAGAATGCAGTAACAGAAAATCAAATAGAAATCAGGTATGTATTCTCGTATATGTGTATATATTGTCTATACTCGAGATTAATATATGAAATTTGTGTCCAGATGCTTTTGTACGTCCAGGAAATGGTTCACTTAGAAATGAAAAGAAAAAAGAAGAAAAAAGAAAGAAGAGTAGTGGTCCAAATGGACATGTAGAATAAAGAGTAATATATAAATAAAATATATAGAGAGATATGCTGTCCTTATTATGAATTGGAATGTAAATATTCAGATTCGCTGTCTAGCGAATATGGTAATTTGTCTGACATTTGCAAATCAATATTGGGCAGGGGGACTATAGGAAGGCAAAGAAGGTGAAGCCCTCATTCAGTCCATTAGGGCTCAGGGATCCAAGTCTGTGGATCCATTTAGCCTCTTCTTGTAAAAGTTTTTTATCAAGGTTACCCGCCCTAGGGCCCAATTTAACTTGAGTGATGCCCCAGAATTTCAGGGCATTAATATCACCTTGATGGTGGAATCTGACATGTTTAGATAAAGGTGTATCTTCTTGGGTGTTGATCGTACTTTTATGTTTGGAAATTCTTCTACGGAGTTGTTGGATAGTCTTGCCCACATATAATTTTGGGCAGGGACACTGTGCTGCATAAATAATACCACTACTTTGACAATTTATAAATTGTCTGATGGTGAACGTTTTGCCATCGCCTGGATTTATGAAGGTTTTGGTTGTCGGCATTAGTGGGCAGAAAGAACATCTGCCACAAGGGAAAGATCCCTGTACTGGAGGTGGAAGCCAGCTTTTACGTGACGTTGATGGTCTGGAGTAATGGTTATGTGTCAGGTGTTCACGGAGGTTTTTACCTCTCCTATAGGTAATGTTGGGTACACTAGAAATAATGTCACAGAGGTCAGTATCTGCTTGCAGAATAGACCAGTGCTTCTTAAGAATATCTTTAATCCGATATGAACAGTTGTCAAAATTCCCTATACATCTGATAAGGGAAGATGGTTCAGTTTTGTCAGAATTCGATTTATTGTCCTCCCTTGTACCATGAAGTAGTGCATCCCTAGATGTTGCCCTAGCTCTAGCATAGGCTCTGTGCAGAGTCTTCTTTGGATAGCCTCGTGCCAAAAATTTATTGTATAAAGTGTCACATTCCAATTGAAAGGTAGATTCTTCAGAGCAATTTCTTTTAGCCCTCAAGTATTGCCCAATTGGAATGCCTTTTTTAAGAGCCGGGGGATGGAAACTTCCCCAATGTAAGAAACTGTTAGTTGCAGTCTCTTTTCTATAGATTTGAGTTTGAACAGCCCCACCAGGGTCCAGGGTAATTTTTAGATCCAAAAAATTAATTTATTTTGTGTGTATAGTGTGAGTGAATTTCATCCCGATTTGGTTGTTATTAATGATGTCCATAAAGTCAGAGAAAAGGGCAGTGTCCCCCTCCCAAAAGACAAGTATGTCATCTATATATCTTCCCCAAAATAAAATGTGACAGGTGAAAAAAAGTAAATCATCATTAAAGATTAAAGTGTCCTCCCACCACCCTAGAAATAAATTAGCGTAAGTGGGTGCACATACAGTGCCCATAGCCGTGCCTTTAAGTTGGTGATAAAATTTGCTATCAAAAAGAAAATAATTGTGTGTGAGTAGGAATTGTAGTAAGGATACTGTGAAATTATTATGTGCCTGAAATTGTGTCCCCTTAGTGCTCAAAAAGGAATCACTGGAAAGGTATTGGTTGGTACTGAAGTTGGACGGTCCATATTGCCAGTATTCACAGTATTCCCCAAGGGGCCATCGACATGTTTCCCTATAGGAAATGGAGTGTTGGGTGTCCCTGTTGGGGGTATGTGAGTTGCTGATGACATTGAGGAAGTGGCATGTGCAGAGGAGATAGCCGAGGTAGCAGTGCGTTGCCCATTGTGTATTGGCCATAGTGTTGGAGTTCCCTTGGGACCGATGGATGTCCTTTTTGATGGATTATATTTTCTATTTTTTAATTTCCGTTTAGCTCCCAACCTGTTATCATCAGGGGGTATTCTGGACTCCTCGGTACCAGATATATCTGACTCGGAGATATCTGTAAATCTGTTATCACGATTTTGGTATGGAGTAGAAGGGGCACGGCTACGATATGTGTATATTTGGCCTGTGTCGAAGTCTCTACGATCTCTGATATATTTTCTATGCTTTCTCTCCTTTATTTCTTTCTGTAAATACTCAATGTTTTTTTGCAACTTTATTTCACATTCACTATATTCTGGAGTAGAACTAAAATTCTGAATGTCATGAATTTCTTTTTCCAGCTGTGAGCTTACTTTGAGAAGGTCTTTTTTCTCAAAGTCCAAAAGGTATTGCATTAAACGTAGGGAGCATGTATAACTCTACCCCTACCTTGGCAACATTTTATGCCTTGCCAAAAATACATAAAAATGTGACACCGTTGCCCGGTAGACCAATTGTCTCCGGTAATGACAACTTAACGCAAGGCATCAGTACATATGTTGATGAAATTCTATCTCCTTTTGTTACAGCCCTACCCTCGTATCTACGAGATACAAAAGACACCCTCACCAGGATCCAGGGTATTAATGTCTCCTCCACGACACTAATAGCCAGTATTGATGTCGAGTCACTGTACACTAACATCAATCATGACCTGGGCCTCAATGCTGTTCGACACTTTTTGAGCACTAAGGGGACACAATTTCAGGCACATAATAATTTCACAGTATCCTTACTACAATTCCTACTCACACACAATTATTTTCTTTTTGATAGCAAATGTTATCACCAACTTAAAGGCACGGCTATGGGCACTGTATGTGCACCCACTTACGCTAATTTATTTCTAGGGTGGTGGGAGGACACTTTAATCTTTAATGATGATTTACTTTTTTTCACCTGTCACATTTTATTTTGGGGAAGATATATAGATGACATACTTGTCTTTTGGGAGGGGGACACTGCCCTTTTCTCTGACTTTATGGACATCATTAATAACAACCAAATCGGGATGAAATTCACTCACACTATACACACAAAAGAAATTAATTTTTTGGATCTAAAAATTACCCTGGACCCTGGTGGGGCTGTTCAAACTCAAATCTATAGAAAAGAGACTGCAACTAACAGTTTCTTACATTGGGGAAGTTTCCATCCCCCGGCTCTTAAAAAAGGCATTCCAATTGGGCAATACTTGAGGGCTAAAAGAAATTGCTCTGAAGAATCTACCTTTCAATTGGAATGTGACACTTTATACAATAAATTTTTGGCACGAGGCTATCCAAAGAAGACTCTGCACAGAGCCTATGCTAGAGCTAGGGCAACATCTAGGGATGCACTACTTCATGGTACAAGGGAGGACAATAAATCGAATTCTGACAAAACTGAACCATCTTCCCTTATCAGATGTATAGGGAATTTTGACAACTGTTCATATCGGATTAAAGATATTCTTAAGAAGCACTGGTCTATTCTGCAAGCAGATACTGACCTCTGTGACATTATTTCTAGTGTACCCAACATTACCTATAGGAGAGGTAAAAACCTCCGTGAACACCTGACACATAGCCATTACTCCAGACCATCAACGTCACGTAAAAGCTGGCTTCCACCTCCAGTACAGGGATCTTTCCCTTGTGGCAGATGTTCTTTCTGCCCACTAATGCCGACAACCAAAACCTTCATAAATCCAGGCGATGGCAAAACGTTCACCATCAGACAATTTATAAATTGTCAAAGTAGTGGTATTATTTATGCAGCACAGTGTCCCTGCCCAAAATTATATGTGGGCAAGACTATCCAACAACTCCGTAGAAGAATTTCCAAACATAAAAGTACGATCAACACCCAAGAAGATACACCTTTATCTAAACATGTCAGATTCCACCATCAAGGTGATATTAATGCCCTGAAATTCTGGGGCATCACTCAAGTTAAATTGGGCCCTAGGGCGGGTAACCTTGATAAAAAACTTTTACAAGAAGAGGCTAAATGGATCCACAGACTTGGATCCCTGAGCCCTAATGGACTGAATGAGGGCTTCACCTTCTTTGCCTTCCTATAGTCCCCCTGCCCAATATTGATTTGCAAATGTCAGACAAATTACCATATTCGCTAGACAGCGAATCTGAATATTTACATTCCAATTCATAATAAGGACAGCATATCTCTCTATATATTTTATTTATATATTACTCTTTATTCTACATGTCCATTTGGACCACTACTCTTCTTTCTTTTTTCTTCTTTTTTCTTTTCATCTCTAAGTGAACCATTTCCTGGACGTACAAAAGCATCTGGACACAAATTTCATATATTAATCTCGAGTATAGACAATATATACACATATACGAGAATACATACCTGATTTCTATTTGATTTTCTGTTACTGCATTCTTCAGGTACCCAGATGCTTGCACTCATCCAGATGTTCGTAGGACGTGGCTAGAATTGAATCACAGAACTATCCACGCTACGATATATCTGGACTTTTGCTACAAAAAGCATTAAAGTCCTTCTATGTCTCTAGTGCGCAATCGTGCCCCATGTACTTTTCTTGTAAGCCATGCGAGTCTGGACATTGCATAAATGCATTCATAAATGTCCAAATTGACTAAGTCCGATCGGACATGGAATACGCATGCGCCACCAAGAGAACCAAAACAGCAGCCAATTTGACTATGTCCAACTGGGATACTGATGCCCATGCGCGTCAGGTTTACCCTAATTGGTTCTATATCTCCGCACATATTGGTTCATATCTATGCCAATCAAGTGATATGGAGGATTGCCTCGGCTACTCTTTTACCCAGACATGCGCATCTATCACTATCACTACATATCTTTAAGACTGGCCAGATGCAATATACGCATGCGCCATCAGTAAAAATAAAAACTCAGTAAAACCCCTATAAAAAGATACTGAGTCCGACTCTGGACCCAGTACCCATGCGCATTCGGCGTATCCGCATTGGCTGCACGTACACGGCCCCCACATTGGCTAATTTCTATGTCAATCTGGGGATGTGGAGGCTCGCTCTCGAAAACGAGATCCTATTGGTTCCGACACAGGTGTACCCTGTCTGTTATGAAATTGAAGTCTTTAAAGGAAGTAACAATATGTACGCGCGCTCACTAGCCCCGTTTTGATCCCCTGAGGACGCTGTGTTGACAGCGAAACATGTCGGGGGGGCTAAATGTATTATTTTAAACAGCCATGTTTGCCTAGCAATCCCAGCACGCACATTTGAATTTAACTTTGAGAGTAACACTGAATCTGTCACGACACGGCAGTCTGCAGCAGCCGATCTGTCAAATCTGGTATCTTGTTAATCCCAGCACCTTGTGCTCTGTCTGGCAATACATGCAGACGGAGTGTTATTTGAGTGTGTGCAGCAGCAACATTGGCTACAATTTTTTAAACTGTTTGTATCTATTGTTCATGTCCATATGGACTTCTTAGTGGCAAAATTAATAAAAGTTACTTTTTAATCAATACTAGTCAGCAGTTGGGAAATTGGCTTTCAGTGTGCCTGGCACACTTAGTTCTTTTTGTATTCATTACGTGCCTGCCAACTGCTGGGGTCTTCCCAGTACTCAGTTTCCGTTGGCTAGCTCCAGAGGCGGAGAGGGATCCGATTTATTGCCCCAAGCACCTTTGGAGGGTGGTGTCGCTCGTCTGATATGGTGGGCGAAGCGTTCGCTGGCCCCTGCTACGTGGGATGATTATACCACGATCTGGGTGAGATGGTTCCAGCTGGAGGATTTGTGGTGTAGTAAAGGGAGTCCTTTTAGTGCCTTAGAGGGGATGTTTTGCTTTTTATTATCTCTTATGGAGAGTGGATCTTCAGCTTCCTCTGTTGTTAAGTCGGTAGCGGCAGTTTCCTTTTTCTTTAAGTTAATTGGTTGTACGGATGTTACTAAGCATTTTTTGATACAGCGGGCTCTGCAGGGTTTTCAAAAAGGGCATGTCGGGCAGGATAAGCGTGGGCCCGTGTATTTTGCAATGTTGGAGGGACATTTTCTCAGTTGCACAGGATATCCCATTCAGATTATGAGAGGTTGTTGTTTCAATTGGCTTTCTCTTGGGCTTTCTATGGGGCTTTTAGGGTTGGCGAATTGGTTAGTCCCTCAAAACGGGTGCAGGGCGGTATTCAAGTAACCAATGTGTTTTTTTCAGGATAGTGTGTTGAGAATAATGTTGTATCATTCAAAAACTGACAGGAATGGAAAAGGTTTTGAGATTTGTTTGACTAAAATTCATGAGGGGGAATCGTGCCCAGTGGGGTGTTTTCTGCGTTTCATGGCTGTGTGTCCTCAGGGATTTTCCTCTTTGCTGGTGCATGCGGATGGTTCAGCGTTGTCCAGATATCAATTTATTACTGTCTTTAAGAAGTGCGTACAAGGGTTGGGCCTTTCACATCTGGATTACAGCTCTCGTTCTTTTAGGATTGGAGCTGCTACAGAGGCTTCTCGTTTTGGGCTCGACACTGCTTCAGTTAAGAGGATTGGCCGCTGGGAGTCCAGCCGCTTTCATTCCTATGTTAGGCTGCATTTGCTGGAATGTTGATTTCTTTATCTTGGGTTTATTTTGTGTGGGGGGGATGTCATTCTTTTTCTGTGTGACTAATTTTCTGTTGCTTTCAGGTTCTGCCAAATGTGTGGTTTGGCTTCTTGGCCATTCCTATATTTACTGGGCTGAAAGGAGTGCCCGTGTGCGTCCGAATGGTAGGTATTTGGGTTTAGATCCGGATGAGGTGGAGGTACACTGGTTCGAAGTTTGTAGCCTGACCAGGGATTAGGTAAGGCCTTTGTTTCAGGATGCGGTTAGGTCCTGGGGTCTACCTGACATCTTGATAATTCATGTAGGGGGTAATTACATCGGGAGTTATCCCATGCGGAACCTCATTAAGAACATTAAGAGGGACTTCTTATGTTTTGTAGACACCCATCCTGGGCTTTTGATTATCTGGTCCGAAATTGTACAGCGGGTAAAATGGCGCAATGCGCAGTCAGTCTCGGCGCTGAATAGGACCAGAGTTAAGATTAATAAGACAGTGGCCAAGTTTATTCGCCTAAATGGTGGGTTGGTAGTTCATCACCGACTATTGGAGGATCGGGGTGCGTACATTGGAAAGGATGGGGTTCACTTAACGGATGTGGGCCTGGATGTTTTTAATTTTGGCCTCCAAGAAGGCCTGGAGTTGGGTTTCCAAGTGTGGCGGCGCATGAAAATTTAAGGAGTCAAGTTTTTATGCTGTAGCGGGTCCTTGGCAACGCTATTTATGTTTTTATATATTGCTGTCTTTGACACAATATATTGGTTTTATTTTAAAGTTATGGATTTGGGCTTCTCTAAGGGGCGGACCCTGGGAAGCGTGGTGCTTTAGCATACCCGTGGTGACGCCACTGTAGCTTATATGGTCACGGCTAGTGGTTTAAGGGTATTGCTTTATTTATGTTTTGGAGGTTGTCAAGGACTTAGCCACATAATGTTAATATGTTAATTATGTTTATGATATGTTTATACTTGTTTTTTATATATTCTCAGGTTCTGTAAAATAAATCATCTAATAAAGCTGTGACAAGCACCTTCCAATTTTAATTGTGTTGTTGTATATTTATTAGATAGGAGGGTGTTTGTGTGGCCCCTTGTCGCCCTTGTACTGTCATGTGGTGACAGAGCCTCTTTAAGGGTTCACGGTTATGGCTCATTTTTTTTGTCAGCGCTTCCCTGAAAAGGGCGCTGTACTCTTTGCATGCTTAGATAATGTAGCATATTTAGTGCACACAAGCTGCATGGAGGTGCAGCTTGGTGGTGCTATGATGAGAAATTCAGGCGTCATTTGTCATTATGTCCGGAGATTGGCTGGGCATCCAAGGCAATCAGTGTTTGGAATCAGCTCATCCTGTATCAGCGACATCCTCAATCCTCTCTAGAAGGAGTAATTTCCTTTAGATCGTATCCTTGGGCATTGGCTAGAGTGCCCAAACAGGAGTCTCCATGCAGATGATTGATGTGATAGAGACAGTGTTGAATATAACAGGTGGAAGTTGCCTGGGGCCTCCCTACGATTGAGTTGCTGAGGCGGTGGGTGGAAGTTGCCTGGACCTCCCCATAAAAGCGATAAGGGATGTTGAAGGGTAAGAAAGAGGAAAAGCCCCGATTTGAAGTGGATGATAGTACTGTATAAGTGAGGAGCCCAAGCTCCGTCCAAAGGTAGGCAAGCTGGTGAGCCACCATTGCCTGCATTGCCTGAAATTGTGGCCATTTTGTACAGATTTTAGCCTACTAAAAGGATTTGCATAAAATCTGGTATTCTTTTCATCATTTCATGACTAACAATGGTCGCACTTAACTGATACCCGCTCCTAAACTTTTTGGCATAGTTGGCAGGATAGTCACAGCCCAGGAAAGATGGCATGCCGTATGGAGTGCCCAAGGAGTGAGCAGAGGGCACGACAGGAAGGTTTACATGATGAATTTCACAGAGAGTATAGTCGGAGTTCCATTAGAGGGTAAGCTAGTGCCGGAGTTGCAGTCATGAGTACGCTCTTGCCAAGTGCACCTTTGGCTGCATTTCAGTAACTGTAATGAGCCACAAGGAAGCTTTCAAGAGGCGGGTAGAGAGGAGTCTCCCAGCAAGAGAAAGACAAGAGGCTGTGCATGAGACTGAGACAAAGAAGGGAGTCCTGGGACCCTGAGTATGAGACTGCAATTGTTAAGTATGTGCCTCGCCTGTGAGAGACTGTAACCACTAAGCTTTGAACCTGAGGCCCAAGTAATTTTGAAGAGGGCCTGAACTGAGTCTAACAGGGCCTTCAGAGACTGTCGGAAGAAGGCCCAATTTGTGTGAAAGGAATCTGTGTTTTTGTTTCAGTTATTTTAGTTGCTTATTTTTCCTGGTGCCGGGAATGGCACCGAATAAGACAAGGGGGCAATGAAAGGTATGGAAGGGAGTCTCCCCTATTCACGAGAAGAGTCGTATGGAGTAATGTAGAGATAGATTTTGCTGTCTCTTTTAATTCTTTTGTGTTATGCATGTTTAACACTGTATTTCCTTTATAGGTCCAGGCAGGGCCGCCATCAGGGGGGTATTAGGGGTAGTGGTGTGAGGGGCCCGGCCAAACCTAATTGAAAGGGGGGCCCGGCAACTGCCTCGACATTCTTTTGGTAGGAAAAAACGGGCCCCTGCAATGGGGCCCGTTTTTTTCACCAAAAGAATGTCGAGAGCTGCTGCTGCTGCTGCGGGACCCCTCCCCTCCCCTCGTCATGGGGGGCCGTCAAACCGTCCGCCCGCGCGCGCGCACCCGATCGCGCGCACAATGAAACTCCCGCGCGTGCGCACTCGCGAGCGCGCATCCACGAACGGCCGCACTGGAGACCGCCCGCGCGCGCACCCGCGATCGGCCGCGCGCGCACCCGCGAACGAAGCGCGCGCACCCGCGACCGGCCGCGCGCGCACCCGCGGACACACATGGACAAAACTTACCTGGAGCCTGGCTGGAGGTGAAGGACTGGACGTCTGGACCGAAGACCTCCCCTGGAAGACATCGCCGGAAGAGGACTGGAGTGGGAGCAGCTCTTCTGACACAGTGAGTAAATTATCTTAAAGTGTTGTTTATGTATGGCCCTGTTCACACAGTATTTTGCAGGCAAAAAAAAATCTGCCTCAAAATTCCTTAAAGAATTTTGAGGCAGATTTTGACCTGCCCACACTATCTTGCCGCGTTTTTTTGCTGCGTTTTTTGCTCGCGGCGATTGAGGACAGCAGACAAAAAACGCAGCGAAAAATGCATTTTCTGCCTCCCATTGATTTCGATGGGAGGTCAGAGGCAGAACCGCGGCAAGAAAGGACGTGCTGCTTTTTCTTTTTTCCACGACTGGCTCCCATTGATTTCAGATTAAATCAATGGGAGGCGGTTTTGGAAGTTTTTTGGTGCTGATTCTGACGCAGTGTCCGAGTCAATATCAAGGCCCAAAAACTCTGCGAACTGGGCCTTATTGTTAGGGCTTATTCAGACGAGCGTGTAATACATCCGTGCAACGTGCGTGATTTTCACGCGCCTCGCACGGACCTATGTTACTCTATGGGGCCGTGCAGACTGTCAGTGAGTTTCATGCAGCGTGTGTCCGTGTGTCCGCTGCGTAAAACTCACGACATGTCCTATATTGGTGCATTGTTCGCGCATCACGCACCCATTGAAGTCAATGGGTGCGTGAAAATCCTGCCCAGCACTTCCGCAGCCGTATAAACTACGAATGAAAACAGAAAAGCACCACGTGCTACAAACATACAAACAGAGTGTCATAATGATGGCGGCTGCGGGAAAATCACGCAGCCGCGCATCATACGCTGCTGACACACGGAGCGGTTATGGACCTTTTGCATGCGCAAAACGCCACGTTTTTTGCGCGTGCAAAAAGCACACGCTGGTGTAAATCCGGCCTTAGGGTAGGAACACACTAGGCATGAACACTGCGGATTTTATGCAACACATTTTATTGTGGATAATCTGCAGCGTATCACAGTCGCAGCAGAGTGGATGAGATATGAACAAATCTCATCCACACGCTGCAAAAATAATGGACCTGCAGTGTGACTTTTTGGCTTTTTAAGTCGCATGTCAATGTATTCTGTGGAATCGCCGCTCGTCTGTTGCGGAAATGCTGCGGTTCTGCCGCAAAAATCACACAAGAGAAGAAAAAAAGGTACTTTTTTAAATTGAAAAAGTTTAGACTTGCCCCGGCCGTAGTCCTGGTGACGCGATCCTCTATTCTTAGCGCAGCCCCGCCTCCTGTCATGACGTTTCATCCCATGTGACTGCTGCAGCGGTCACATGGTCTACAGCGTCATCCCAGGAGGCGGGGCTACGTTCAGAAGAGAGAGATGCGTCATCTAAACTACAGCCGGGGCAAGTCTAAACTTTATTTTCCCTGCAGGATTCCCGCAGCGGACACGCCTCACCAAACCTGCGCCACTATTTGGTGCGGTTTTGCTGGCAGAATTCCCTGCGGCCTCCGGGGCTGATAAGCTGTGTAGTTTTACTCAGCATATCCGCCTAGTGTGTCCCTTATGATGTCGCTCCTGGAGCTGCTGCCGGTCTCTAAATAGGCAGTTGGTTCAGTAGAATTTGGAATTATTTTTTTTTGTGAACCAGCTTAAAAAAATACAAAACTTTTGTGTTAGGGCCTGTTCACATCACCGTTCGCTTCCGCTCCGGGGTTCCGTCTGAGGTTTCTGTCGGGTGAACCCCGCAACGGAAAGTGAAAGTGATAACATGATAGCACAGCTTCCGTTTCCATCACCATTAGCGCAGTCGACTGCGCTATTCCGTCCGAAAACCAGCCGGAATGGTGACGAACCACCGCTCCGGGGTTCCGTCTGAGGTTTCTGTCGGGTGAACCCCGCAACGGAAAGTGAAAGTGACAGCACAGCTTCCGTTTCAGTCACCATTGATCTCAATGGTGACGGAAACATCGCTAATGGTTTCCGTTCGTCACCATTCCGGCTGGTTTTCGGACGGAATTAATAGCGCAGTCGACTGCGCTAATGGTGATGGAAACGGAAGCTGTGCTATCACTTTCACTTTCCATTGCGGGGTTCACCCGACAGAAACCTCAGACGGAACCCCGGAGCGGAAGCGAACGGTGATGTGAACAGGCCCTAACACAAAAGTTTTGTATTTTTTTAAGCTGGTTCACAAAAAAAAATAATTCCAAATTCTACTGGACCAACTGCCTATTTAGAGACCGGCAGCAGCTCCAGGAGCGACATCATAAGGGACACACTAGGCGGATATGCGGAGTAAAACTACACAGCTTATCAGCCCCGGAGGCCGCAGGGAATTCCGCCAGCAAAACCGCACCAAATAGTGGCGCAGGTTTCGTGAGGCGTGTCCGCTGCGGGAATCCTGCAGGGAAAAAAAAGTTTAGACTTACCCCGGCCGTAGTTTAAGTGACGCATCTCTCTCTTCTGAACGTAGCCCCGCCTCCTGGGATGACGCTGTAGACCATGTGACCGCTGCAGCAGTCACATGGGATGAAAAGTCATGACAGGAGGCGGGGCTGCGCTAAGAATAGAGGATCGCGTCACCAGGACTACGGCCGGGGCAAGTCTAAACATTCTTTTTTTTTCTCATTTGTGATTTTTGCGGCAGAACCGCAGCATTTCTGCAACAGAGGAGCGGCGATTCCACAGAATACATTGACATGCGACTTAAAAAGCCAAAAAGTCACACGGCAGGTCCATTATTTTTGCAGCGTGTGGATGAGATTTGTTCATATCTGACCCCCTCTGCTGCGACTGTAATACGCTGCGGATTATCCACAATAAAATGTGTTGCATAAAATCCGCAGCGTTCATGCCTAGTGTGTTCCTACCCTAAGGCCGGATTTACACAAGCGTGTGCTTTTTGCGTGCGCAAAAAACGTGGCGTTTTGCGCTTGCAAAAGGTCCATAACAGCTCCGTGTGTCAGCAGCGTATGATGCGCGGCCGTGTGATTTTCGCGCAGCCGCCATCATTATGACACTCTGTTTGTATGTTTGTAGCACGCGGTGCTTTTCTGTTTTCATTCATAGTTTATACGGCTGCGGAAGTGCTGGCCGTGATTTTCACCCACCCATTGACTTCAATGGGTGCGTGATGCGCGAACAATGCACAAATATCGGACATGTCGTGAGTTTTACGCAGCGGACACACGGACACACGCTGCGTGAAAATCACTGACAGTCCGCACGGCACCATAGAGTAACATAGGTCCGTGCGAGGCGCGTGAAAATCACACACGTTTCACGGACGTATTACACGATCGTCTGAATAAGCCCTAACAATAAGGCCCAGTTCAGAGTTTTTGGGCCTTGATATTGACTCGGACACTGCGTCAGAATCAGCACCAAAAAACTTCCAAAACTGCCTCCCATTGATTTAATCTGAAATCAATGGGAGCCAGTCGCGGAAAAAAGGAAAAGCAGCACGTCCTTTCTTGCCGCGGTTCCGCCTCTGACCTGCCATCGAAATCAATGGGAGGCAGAAAATGCATTTTTCGCTGCGTTTTCTGTCTGCTGTCCTCAATCGCCGCAGGCAAAAAACGCGGCAAGATAGTGTGGGCAGGTCAAAATCTGCCTCAAAATTCGGTGCGCGGTTCCAGGCGGTCGCCGGTGCGCATGCGCGGGAGTTTGCGGGTGCGCGTGATCGGTCGCACGGGCGGCGGTGTTTGACGGCCCCCATGCTACCCAGGGCCGCCATCAGGGGGGGTATTAGGGGTACTGATGTGAGAGGCCCGGCCAAACCTAATTGAAAGGGGGGCCCGCAGCTCATGACATTCTTTTGGTGAAAAAAACGGGCCCCATTGCAGGGGCCTGGTTTTTTTCTACCAAAGGCAAGTCGCGGCAGTTTGCCAGGCCCCCCTTTCAATTAGGTTTGGCCGGGCCTCTCACATCAGTACCCATAATACCCCCCCTGATGGCGACCCTGGGTACCATGATATAGTACTGGACGGAGTACCGTTAACAGGCGGTGCCACGGTAGGGGGGCCCAGAAAATGTAGCTGTAGGGGGCCCTGAAATTCCTGATGGCGGCCCTGGGTCCAGGACTAGAGGAGATGAGCGGTCACTATATGCATATATACTTCCATTGCGATGCTGCCACCTAGTGGCCAGGAAGCATTTTTATGTGTTGTTTTAGTCACAGGACTACATGTTCTGAGCTGTGCAGATGCTCACGTCAGCAAAGCTCGCTGCTATGTAACACTGTTCAGACAATGGTGGCTGACCCTGTTTATTGCAGGCACCGGGAATACCGGCTCGGGCACTGTCTTTAACATTTACTTTAGTGTGCAAAAACAGTGTAGTATGGGCAAGTAATCAGTGTCGGAACATTGAATAACTCACAAAAGGCTGTTTTTAAATTTGATAAAAGGCGACTGTTCCCACCTAATGGGTTCAGGTGCAAGGGCTGCGACCCATAAATCAGCAACTATTGTGCCAACAGGGCTGAGTAGGCCCTGAAGCCAGAGAAGGGCCCATTGCTGTGGCGGTGGAGTGCAGGAACCTCCCCACAGATGATTGCTGTGAAAGAGGCAGCATTGGATGTAACAAGTGGAAGTTGCGTGAAGCCTCCCTGTTATTTAGTTGCTGAGACGATGGGTTACCCCTGTATCAGGGAAGAGTCTGAGCTCTGTCCCAAGGAAAGAACAGTTTTTTGTATTTCCTTTTGGTCGTTTTGCAAACATTACCGGCCTACTAAAAGAAACCTGCATCAAACCTGGGTTTCTTGTCATCATACTGCCAGTAACAATGCAAGGTCAAATACATTAGAAAAATGGACAAAAGTAGATGGTCCAGCGCAGTCAAGTTTAAAACAGAGCGTAGTTCCAAAGTGCCTACGCGTTTCAGACGTATACCACATCCTTCCTAAAAGCTATCCAGCACAGTGGAGCTGTCCAGCAAAAGTGGTGCTGAAACAGAGAGCCGGTGATAGAACATCACTGCTCTAATAGTAAGTTGTTTACTTACAGCATTGTTTGATAGATAGTTATCAATGATAGGATGAGGGATAACAATGATCCAATTTTATCCTTGAGTAGTGGATAGAGTATTAATGCTTATTTTTGTTCATTAGGCTCTCGGATATGAACCTCTGCAATACTCAAATCGAGATATTAAAACATAAATAGACACTAAAAAATACATCATTTAAACAGTTAAAGACAATACATGAACTAGAAAAAAGGGAATTATATACTGGTCTTTAAGGGTAATTGGTGTTGAAAAAAATCTTTGTATACTAAACCGCCATTTGATTAACAAGGAATGTGATGGGGGAGGGACCCGTTGGTACGGACAGTTAGGTGTCATCTGTAAAGGCCGTGAACATTGACAGGTAATATTAATTATTAGATCATATTCAATTCTGCCGATAAATTCATAGATTCTTTTACTAATAATTGAACATTAATTCTGGTCCTGAAAGGGTTAATCTAAGACTGAATAGCTATTAAAAATTATATTAAAAATAAAAGGGGAGTCCTGACTACAAAACAGAGGGTAAAGAACAGAGATGTTCCTCACCTCTGTACCTGAGATATGGTTGTGTTATACTAGATATTGTCTATAGAAGATATACATGTTAAAAACACATATATTCTGATGTATCAGGAAGATACTATCACACCACTGCGGGTCTAGAACTCATATCTAGCCTGAGTGTTATCAGTAATTAATATAAATATTAATTACCTGTCTTGTGATACCTTTCTTGCTGCTGACAGGATTATATGTCACGTTCCTTCTTCTCACTGGGATCAGTCATCTGTAAAGAATCAAAGGTGTGATAATATGTTCCTGATACATGTCATAGACACTTATATGTATAACACACTAGGGCCATAATTATTTATCTCAGGTATAATGTACAAATAGAAAATAATAAAAGCCCCTCCTCCTCCGCTGTTATTCATTCTCAATATTTTCAATGTTTTTTTTGAACGGAAGCAAAAGTGCAGACTGCAGAACTTTTGTTTCCGTTCAAAAAAACAGAAACCTATTGAACGGGGACAAACAGAAAGCAACTGATACAAAAGAATTACCATTGAAATCATTGGTAATTCTAATGGAGCCGTTGCATTCCGTTTAATGTATCGATCTTCTCTTACTCTGACGGAAGAGAGGTAAACTCATAGTAACGCCATTGTGAAAAAAGCCTTAGCCGTGGAGCGTTTTTTAAAATTGATATATATACACGAATTGTACTGGGTGGATTGCTGAGATAGACTAGATGTTCTAACCTTATCTGGCTTCATGTATCATAAATGCCTTGAAGTACAAGGGCTGTTGTTGCCCAAAGTAGCCATTCCGTATCCACATTTTGCTTTTTACGATTTAGAAAATTAAAGTTGAACTTTGGTTGCTTGGGCCGCATAGAATCTTGTCCCTTTTCCCCATGTCCTGCAAGCTTATTGTCTGTTCTTCCTCTGATGACAACTGCCTAACTATACTAGAGGCTGGTAGACAAAGCACCAATTTCTAACCAATTATGATTTCACACCTGTATGACATCATAAGAAACAATTAGCAAAGGAAGCTGGGACTGATCTGTGTTATGATTACATACAGCATGTTGGTACATGAACTACAAGTTAATATTATAACCCCCTAGATTGTGATTTACAATAGAATAAAATGTTTTACTTGAAGCAGAACTCCCTGAAAAATGTCTCCCAATGGTGAATTTGCTCTCCTGTGAGCCGGCATTTCAGCGTTATTAGAGGAATGTTGGGCCTTAAAACAATAAATCTAAATCCTGTTTTTATTTTTCTGGCAATGGTCAGAAAAAGAGATATCTGATTGGTGGCTATGGGGCCCAGGGTTCCTATGATAACACTGTATTGCCAGAGCAACAGGTAGTGTTGTCACAGGTACACAGGCAAAGGATCACATCTCAGGTGAGACTAGTAACCTAGGTCACTCATAACAGCGAAATAAATATCTATATATATATATATATATATACATTTAACATAAAACATTTTTAATATATTACACAGCCTTTTCCTATGGAACTATAGAGTCAGCCATGGAGTGTTATTTAAAATTCACATACTGTATACGCACACATTGTACTAGGTGGATTGCTGAAATAGACTACATGATCTAACCTAACCTGGCTTCATGTATCATAGATGTTTAGAAGAACAAGGGTTGTTGCCCAAAGTAGCCAATCAGTATCCACATTTTGCTTTTTCCAGTTTAGGAAATGAAAGCTGAACTTTGGTTGCCTTGGGCAACATAGAATTAGTATAATAATAATAATAATAATAATAATAATAATAATAATTCCCTGTTCTGTCTCTTATTCCACATCTTCATGCTTCACCACAAAGGCCTCAACTGTATGAGACACAGAGCATCCAGTTCTAAGCAATTATGACATCATAAGAGAGGATGATGAAAGGATGCTGGGTAGGACACTATGTGATTACAAACAGTATATCATATTAGTACAGTATGATCATGTGGAATGATCTTCCTGTACCATAATGCTTTGATACATTTTGTCCCTTATTGTGCAAATTACAAATGAAGAATTATAGTTTTGAAGGAATTGTATGTGTGGGGCAGTTTGCTATAATCTACACTTTTAAGTAAAATGCAGAAATTCATTATGTACTACTTTCATACGTTGGTCCTACCCTAGTCATGCTCTTGAACTAGCCACCTAGGTATATACACACACACATGCACCTGCCCACACTGCCAAACGTACCAATACCTGGTGTAATAACCACAGTATCACTGTGCTTGATTGGCCAGCAAACTCGCCTGACCTAAACCCCATAGAGAATCTATTAGGTATTGTCAAGCGGAAGATGAGACACCAGACCCAACAATACAGACGAGCTGAAGGCCGCTATCACAGCAACCTGGGCTTCCATAACACCTCAGCAGTGCCACAGGCTGATCGCCCCCATGCCACGCCGCATTGATAACACCTCAGCAGTGCCACAGGCTGATCACCTCCATGCCACGCCGCATTGATAACACCTCAGCAGTGCCACAGGCTGATCGCCCCATGCCACGCCGCATTGATAACACCTCAGCAGTGCCACATGCTGATCGCCCCCATGCCACGCCGCATTGATGCAGTAATTCATGCAAAAGGAGCCCGACCAAGTATTGAGGGCATATATTGTACATACTTTTCATAGGCCAATATTTCGGTATTAAAAATCATTCTTAAAATTTGGCTTATATAATATTATAATTTTCTGAGACACGAAATTTTGGGTTTTCAGTAACTTGTTAGCCATAAGATAATCATCAACATTAAAAGAAAAAAATGCTGGATAAAGATCCCTCTCTGTGTAATGAATCTATATAATATATGAGTTTCACTTTTTGAATTGAATTACTGAAATAAATTAACTTTTTGATGATATTCTAATTCACTGAGGAGGACTAGTATATATATATATATAGCAATAAAATAATCCAAGTATGAGGCAGCACTCTTTGGTTGCTAATACTTAAGGCACTTGTCGTGTGTCTGGTGAGGATTTGCACCCTATACTATACAGGATAGTGCGGCTGTTCTACCTATTTTTGTATTTATAAAATTATATATTATTCACAGAGTAAGAAAACAAAGGGAATTTAAAAATCCTTTTCACAGGGAGAACTATGCAATTTTTCAGTGAAATATACATTAAAAAAAATGTGTTCTACAGTGCATATATAACATTGTCAAATAGTACTAAATACTACTATACAATAGTACTAAAATGACCAAATGATAAAATACTGCAATAATAGTGCTACACAACGCATTCATAATGATGCTGTATGGTTTCAAATAAAAATGCTATAAAGCACTCAAGTAACAGTGCCGAAATAGCGGTGAGATATGTGCCAAAATAATAGTCTCATACAGTGCCAACATAATGGTACTATACAGTGGTCAGTTAACAGTGCTATACACTGCCACGCACTGCCCAGATAACAGTGTTCATATAATAGTATCAGCAATAATACTACCCTTAGTGTGCACATATAAAAATGGCAGTCATAGTGCACATCGCAAATGACTTCCCCTTGTTATTTGCTCTTAGCTGGAAGACCATATTTAACTGTCAAAAGCCAATTACTATTTCATTGTTTCTAATTAACAGATTAATATATTATAATGCTAGAACCCTACCGATCTAGCATTTTTTACCTATCCAGTGAATTGGTGAAAAATGCTGGAGGCTGGAATATCCCTTTAAAGGGGTTGTCCAGGATTAGGAAAGAATGGCTACTTTTTCTAAAAACAGCACAGGTTGTATGTGGTATTGCAGTTTGGCCCCATTTACTTCAATGGAGCTGAGCTGCGATACCAGACACTACCCAAGGATAGGTGTGGCGCTGTTTAGGAATAAAGCAGTTATGGGTTCTTTTTATCCTGGACTATTACTTTAAGCCTTTCAGTACACAGCCATTATTTGAATTTTCGTTTTCATTTTTTCCATCGATAAAGCCATATGAGGGCTTGTTTTTTTAGTGGGACGAGTTGTCGTTTTTCACTACACCATTTATTGTACCATATAATGTATTGGGAAATAGGAAAAAAAAATATTTGTGGGGTGGAATAGGAAAAAAACTGTGATTCCTCAAACTTTTGAGGGGTTTCCCTTTTACGGCTTTCACCGCATGATAAAAATGGCATGTTAACTTTACGATTACAGCGATACCAAATTTATATATTTTTTTTCATGTTTTACAAGGAAAAAACTAATTGTTAAAAATAAAATGTGTGTTATGTCACCACATTCTGAGAGCCATAACTTTTTACATTTTTCTGTGAATTGAGCGGTATGAGCGCTTATTTTTTGTGGGGCAAGCTGTTGTTTCTATTGGTACCATTTTGGGCTACATGAGACGTTTTGATCACTTTTTATTTCTTTTTTTGTGGGATTTGAAGTGACCAAAAACAGCGATTCTGGCGTTTTACTTTTTTTATGGCGTTCACCGTGCGGGTTAAATAATGGTATATTGTAATAGTTCGGACTTTTACGGCTGCGGCGATACCAATTTTGTTTATTTTTTACATTACTTTATAGGAAAAATGGGTAAAGGTTTTTTTTTTTTTGTAAATGTAAATTTGTATTTTTTTTACACTACTAAAAATGTGTGAAACTTTTTTTTTTTACATATTTCATAAGTCGCCCTAGGGGACTTGATCTACTGATCGCTGGTACAATAACCAGCAATACTAATGTTTTGCATTTTGTTTTGTCATTTTTACAGTCTCCTGTTAGGCAGGGCTTAACAGACAGTGGCGGATCCTCTTATTGACGGATCAGGCGGCCGCCCAGGGTCCAAAGCTCCCAAGGGGGCCCATGGCCACCCGAACCGCACATAACATAAAAAAACTATGCAGGGCTGCTGTCGGCCCCATTTTCGCGGTCGTCGGTCCCACCTGGTGATGAAGAGATTGGGGGGGATGTGCACGGGGAGTCAATTGCAGGGGCGAGCTAGGCCGGGAAAAGGGGGCATGTGGCCTTAAGGGTGCGCGACTGCACAGTGGGCATCACTCACCCACAGTGTAAGGGTCGGCACAGCACATCAGCTGTGGAGAGCAGACTGTCAGAGATAGTGATAGGCAGGTGCTGGAGTCAATCTCCCTGACAGTCTGCTCCTCTGTGCTGCTGTGCACTGTCCCTGACTGCAACTAGGAGGTGTAGGACCTGTGGTGTCTATATAGTAAAGATAGTGTAAGTCTACGTAGTGTGTGTATAGTGTTTATAGTGTGTATAATGTAAGTTTATATAGTGTGTGCATAGTGTATATAGTGTGTGTATAGTGTAAGTCTATATAGTGTGTGGCGTGTGTGTGTATAGTGTTTATAGTGTGTATAATGTAAGTGTATATAGTGTAAGTCTATATAGTGTGTGGTGTGTGTATAGTGTGTATAATGTAAGTCTATATAGTGTGTTTTTAGTGTATATAGTGTAAGTCTATATAGTGTATGCTGTGTGTATAATGTAACTCTAAAAAGTGTATATAGTGTAAGTGTGTGTATAATGCAAATAGTATGTGTGTGTATAATGTATTGTGTGTGTATAATGTAAGCATGTGTGTATATTGTGTGTGTGGTTTGAATATATAGCGCATGGTGTGAGTGTAAATTGTTTATAGTGTGTGTGTGTATGGTGTATATAATGTAAATCTATATAGTGTTGATAGTGTGTATAATGTAATTCTATATAGTCTGTGGTGTGTGTATGGTGCATATACATACCTCCCAACTTTGGAGTATCACAAAGCCACAGCAATTTCTTTTTTCTTTTAAGCCACACCTCTAATCCCACCCAATCCCCGCTTATACACACTCGGTTCAGCCCACACAGTATCATGCTCCCATAGTGCCTCCCACACAGTATAATGCCAAATAGCTGCCACTATACAGTATAATGCCCCATAGATGCACCCATACAGTATAAAGCCAACACAGATGCCCCCATGCAGTATAATGCCCAAACAGATGCCCACATACAGTATAATTCCCACACAGATGCCTGTACACAGTATAACTCCCAAACAAATACCCCCAGACAGCATAATGTCCCATAGTGCATAGTGCTCCCATAGGTGTCCTATACAATATAATGCCCCCATAAAGTATAATTCCCACACAGATGCCCCCATACAGTATAATGCCCTCATAGCTGCCCCCTATAGATAGTGCCACAGTGCCCATGTAGATAGTGCACCTATATAGTGCCACAGTGTCCATAGTGATAGTGCCACTCCCCCCTTGAAGATAGCGCTACTCCCCCCTTGTAAAAAGCGCCATTGGGACTCCCTCTAGGAGCAGAATCCCCAGACAAAGCATAGGCCGCGGATTCCGCTCCTAGAGGGAAGCCCTGATGTCACTGTCCATTTATGGACAGTGACATCAGTAGCTACTCTTTGAGCGGAATCCCCGTTGCCAACTCTGGCCGGGCTTCCGCTCCAGGAAGAGCCCCTAACGTCAATGTCCATATATGGAAAGTGACCTCAGGGGTTTCCTCTAGCAGCGGAACCCCCGGCCAGATCATCGGCAACGGGGATTCCCCTCAATCAATAGCCACTGACATCACTGTCCATATGTGGACAGTGACGCCAAGGGCTTCCCCGAGCTCAGTGCTTAAAGTAGCGTTGTGTCTGGGGAGTCTTCGGCGTGTGGAGGAGCTCCCTCTGCTCCTCCGCTCTGAACTAATTCTGAAGTAGGGATCTGATGATTCCCTGCTTCAGTATTGGGTTCAACTGAATCTGCATTCTGAGGACGCAGAAAGAGTTGACAGTGGGACATCCCCAAGGCTGCCCGGGACAGTGGGATACCGCCTGGAATCCGGTTGGCAGATATGCCTATAGTGTAAGTTTGTGTATAGTGTGTGCGTGTAGTGTGTGGTTTGAATAAATAGTGTGTGGTGTTAATGTGATTTGTATATAGTGTGTGATGTGAAAACACAAAAGCATACATCACAAAAAGACCCTTATAACACAGTACAATGGGTACGGTGCCTCCGGATTAAATTGGAATAAAAGGGGAAGAATCGCCAGTAAAGAGGGAAAAAATGGCACTCGGTTAGAGGAATAAAGAATAAAAAATATTTTGATTAAATATAAATATTTCAGCAAAATTTGTAAGGTGATCCTGTATCAGAGAAAATGTCACACACGGGCAGGTAGGCACAATGCACAGCCACACATTTCGTATATGTAAACACCAATACAATACATAAATGAACATCAATATTTCATAGAGTATTAAAAGGTAACTCCGATATGTACATCAGTATTATTTAGATGTTCAATTCATTAATAAATAGTATATATAGTGTGTGGTATATAGTGGGGTGTGTATAGTGTAAGTGTAGTCTATGGTGTGTGTGTGTGTGTGTGTGTGTGTGTGTGTGTGTGTACTGTGTATAGTACTAACAAATGAAAGATGGGCCAGTGCTCAGTGGACTGGGAGTCCACTGCTGATACAATAATCCCGGCTCACTACTGCTGTAGCAGCCAAGGCAGTGCGGTTACCAAAAGTGATGTGTAGTGTAGAGGTGTGTGTATGTAGTGCTTATAGGATAAGTGTAGTTGATGCAATGTATGTAGTGTGTGTATAGTGTATGTAGTGCGTTTAGTGTATACATTGTTTTGTGTGTGTGTGTGTGTGTTTGTGTGTATACTAGCAAATACCAGATGGGCCAGTGCTCAGTGGGCTGGGAATCCGCAGCTGACACAATTATACCTGCTCACTACCGCTGTATCAGCCACAGCAGTACCGATGCCAATAGTACCCGACACTGGCCACTCTTAATTGGATTTGTGGATTTGATTTACAGAAATTATGTAAACCAATTTCAATAGATGATGGCCACCATCACTTACCTCTCTTCACACCTCTCCACCTTCGTGCGCCACCACAGTAGGTCCTTACACATCCAACTGCAAACACACGGTCCTTGTGCTGAACAGCATCAGGACTTAGTGCGGCAGCGTCTGTAGGTAAAGAGGAAACAGCGAGGAGCTGGAAGTAAAAGATGGGGTCTGAGGTCTGAATTAAAGGGGTTGGCCCATGAAAACCATTTATCACCTATCTGCAGGATAAGCAATAAATGTATGATCCCTTTGGGGGCCTCACTGAACACGAAAACAAGGGTTAAAAGCCAAAAATGCTGGAAATAGATCACTCTGTGTAATGAGTCTATACAGTGCCCACCAAAAGTTCCGAAACACCCTCATAACTTTTGAACGGCTCGAGGTAGAGGGTTGAAATTTGGTGGGATTTAATGGGGTCATAAAATCTACCAGTTTATTGAAAATAAAAAAAAACACCCTTGGGGGTGGTGGAGTGGTCGGGGTTAGCAAAATCTTAAATGGCACAGGGGTCGAGTGGGGGCTCATTTGAAAGCGCTTTTCAATATGAAAACAATGCCGCTGAGATACTTAACTTTAAAGTTATCATTGTCATTATCGGCTACCGCCGGTGTTTGCATTACCCAGAATGTACCGCTCGGGTAAAATCCTAAATGTGTGTGGGCACGTGTACATGTGCGAGCTTAGGAATGTCACATCAAGGTGACTTTAAATTACGTATTATTACAATCGGTCTCGGCGATACAAAATGGACCTAGTCTATGAATTTCAGAGAGCGCTAATTCGGAGAGTAATTTCCATTTTTGTACATTTCTATTGTCATATCACAAAATGCATTTGACCGAAACGGAAAGGATCACTTTATTGATGAGAGGGTATGGCGAAGAAAAAATAAGATCCTATCAAGAAGTAGCGGCTTTATTCAATGCCACTTATCCTATCCGTGATCCAAATTCATTGTCAACTGTTAAAAGAACTGTTCATCGTTTCGAAACAAGTGGTTCAATTAAAGACGCACCATGATCCGGAAGACCCAAACATGCTAGTAATGATGAAAAAGCTTTAGATGTTCTGCTCAATGTACATGATGACCCTTAGGGTACGTTCACATGCAAACTCAAAAACGTCTGAAAATACGGAGCTGTTTTCAAGGGAAAACAGCTCCTGATTTTCAGGCATTTTTTGAGCCACTCGCGATTTTTGTGGCGTTTTTTACGGCCGCTTTTGGAGCAGTTTTCAATAGAGTCTATGAAAAACGGCTCCAAAAACGTCCCGAGAAGTGACCTGCACTTCATTTTCACAACCTTGTAAAAAAAACGGCCCGTCGGTACAGAATGCCCTTCTTCCCATTGCAATCAATGGGCAGATGTTTGGAGGCGTTCTACTTCCGATTTTTCGGCCTTTTACGGACAAAAAATGGATGAAAATAGGCCGTGTGAACACTCCCTTGTCGAAGAAACCCCTTCCAGGTAGCACCTTTTGGGATGGGTGCTCTCTTTGCTTTGTCAGGTGGTATTCAAATATGGTAAGTGAAGTATCAGCAGTGCACCGGGAGATCAATAAAGACAATAGCAATCTGTTGTCTCAATCAATATTCTCATTTATTATCAAGATACATAGGTTAATATACTTTCAGGGCGTACCCTCTAACCAGGGTGTTACCTCTCATGGAACAACCAATCATAACATTTTACACGTAGACTGAAAATACGTCATAGGGTACCTTCCCACTGAGGTCACGTGATCTTTCTAACACCTGCAAATCCTGGCCTACAAACAATAGAAATGTAGGAGGTTTTTATAAGTCTATGTGGTGATTTCATATATGTGTGTGAAATACTGAGATGAAGAGAATTAATTACAAATATGATGATTATTTCAGGCCTAGGCGTTCTGCCAGACTCCCATCTACCAGTATTGAAGGCCACACGAAGAAATAACTTATTCCCTTGTGATTCAAACAGAACCAGAAGGAGATCATTACAAAATGGAGAATACATATTTTCATAATCCGGCATCCTGCTTGATAATTCATAGTGTAATTTAATACAGAGAACATAAGCAATTTGACCATCCATCACAAACCCCCCTTTTTCTCATATTAAAATACAGAGATTAAGAATTATCTGATTATAAACTTCAAACAAAATAATGAATAGGGCCACTACTAATAATATAATGCTATCACCAAGTTCAGGTTTGGGTATAGGGTCCCGTCAGTGCATTGACAAGTCCCGTAGTTTCTCGTCTGCACGGCTGTTTGGATTTGTTGGACCCTACCTTTGTCAATATTTTTTATGGTGATAACAATAACAGCATGCCCTGTATAAAAGTCCTAACATGTATATAAGATATAAATGGCAAAGCTTTAATAAATGAACACACTTAGTGTTACATGGTGGGGTGTTCACCCATTCACCAGGTTCTGGCCTTGTGCATAAAATCCCTGTGACATAGGGTATTGTTGATTAAAAGGTTTCGGCTTATGATAGACAATTTTCTTAGCCTTCTTACATAGAAGTGTGAAGAAAGTTGATCCAGCGCTGCAGGTATGTGGTTAAAAAGGAACGTATTCCCAATTTTATTGTATCCAAAGATTAAAAATTCGATGTCAGGTGCATATTGACATCAAGGCAGTATTAGGTGGATATTTAAGCGCCTACGCGTTTCAAGTACGGCAAGTGCTCTTAGTCATGGCATCCATTCACTCACTAGGACCCAAGACTATGGGCTTATATGTTTTATTTTGCAGGGTGGAGCTAGGAAGCCTTTCAGATTAAATAATTGCTAGCGGCTTGTGTGTTTCTGAACCAACAGAAAACAGGGCTATCCAGCCTCTTGTTCTCTGGGTGTAATGTTCTCTGCTTAGAATAAATGTTCATAACTCATTAAACTCTTAACAATACATGCAGGAACTGTAATGTAAACAGTATTCATTTGTTTCCTGTATCAAGATTATATTAGTTGTTTGCTGCATTAAATTTTGGTTTAAAGGTCCCCTTAGATGAAATGGGCAGACTGCTATGTAGCTACGGCTTCCCAGAGAACCGCGTTAAAACCGCGATTCCAATAATCCACATTGGGTATGAGTACATTTAAACTCTTATTAGGCTTGTGTGCCTGTGTGTGAATGGCTCCTGAACTTAAACCAATGTTACATCTTGTTTCGAAAAAAGAAAGTCATATATAAAAAATAAACATTCAAAAAGAACAAAAGAGAGACATTTAAAATTGAGCTTACAGGAACCAACTCATAATGGGTTGGGATCTAATCATATCTAACATAATAAAACATAATTTATCCTTTGTACACAAAAAAGCCATTAAGTCATTACAAGATAACAGGGACATAGTCATACGTATGTCTGACAAAGGGGGCAGCGTGACAGTTTTAGATAGAGACATATACGTCAAACAAATTACGGAGTTGCTCATGGATGCGGAAACATACATAAAATTAGATCATAATCCAACTCAAACTTACCAGTTGAAATTAAAAGATCTATTAAACACTGACTTAGATAATGGGGTCATTTCAAAAAAAGAATTTGACTACATACTAATCGAGCACCCTACTATACCAATTTTTCATGCACTGCCTAAAACTCATAAAGGCATAGTTCCACCCCCCATGCGCCCAATAGTGTCGGGTATTGGGTCTCTCACAGAGAGACTCTCCGAATGGCTTGATCTTTTATTACAACCCTTGGTGCAGAGGGTTCCAGGTCACCTCAGGGACACAAAAGACGTTCTCCGAATATTTTCCAACAAAATGTGGGCAGATAGTTTCACCTGGCTTAGTTGTGATGTGATCGCGTTATATACGAGCATACCACACATAATTGCGGTCAAAGCCTTAAACTTACATTTATCAAAATATGGCACATATGATAAGCACTTACAAAATTTCGCCAACAATGCCCTCATTTTTCTCATGTCTCAAAATTACTTTAAATTCAATGGTCAATACTATCTCCAGAAACGAGGAGTTTCCATGGGGGCTAAATTTTCACCATCATTAGCTAACCTCGTTATGGCTTGGTGGGAGGAGATCACCATTTTTTCCAATTCCAATCCTTTCAACAAATATATACATTGGTATGGCAGATACATCGATGACCTCCTACTCATATGGGAGGGAGATGTATCTGCCATACAGGACTTCCTCACGTATCTCAATAACAATGAATTCAATCTGAGATTTACACACAAAATAGAAAAGAATAGTATCAACTTTCTAGATTTAAATCTCGTTGCTACAACGAATGAAGAAATACACTCAGAAATTTATCAAAAACCAATTACAGGCAACACCATATTACACGCCAGTTCGAACCATCCAAAACATACAATTACATCAATACCTGTAGGCGAACTTACAAGAGCGAAAAGGAATTGCAGTACAGCACAGAGTTTTGAAAAAGAACAACAAAATATGAGCCAAAAATTGAGTAAAAGGGGGTACAAGAACTGGATGTTGAATAGGGCTAAAGAAATAGTGAAGACTAAAGACAGACAGAATTTACTGATGGATAAACAGAATGCAACTACAAATAAAATTAACACCAATAAAACAAATAAAGAAATTCCCACACTAAGCTTGCAATATAGCAACCAATTCTCCACCATTAAAAACATGGTACAGAGATATATTCCATTACTGTACGAAGATACCAAATTAGAAGACATATTAAAACATGGATGTAGAATAGTAGCACGTAGAGGGTCAACTATAGGGAATACATTATCCCCCTCACTATTACCACCAAATATAACCAAAACAACATGGCTGGAGCAGCTGGGTTTTTATAAATGTGGATCTCACCCATGCAAAATATGTAACTACACTAAAATGGTAAAGAGATTTGACGATTCAAGTGGCCAGCAAAGTTATCCTATAAAGTCATACATTAACTGCAACAGTGACTTTGTAATATATATAATAGAATGTACCAGTTGCAACCTGAAATATGTGGGGAGCACTTCCAGAAAATTTAAAACAAGAATTTTAGAACATCTTGGTTACATTAGGAACCCGGCAATTACCAATATATCCAATGCCGCATGACATTTTATTACTTGCCACGATAGAAATACCACATATTTGAAGACATATGCTATCGAAAGAATTAAAAATACGGTACGATCTCAAGAAGACACTCCTGACAAGAGAGGCCTTTTGGATATTCAATCTAAAAACAAGGTTTCCGCAAGGACTTAACTTAAGAAGGGAATTAATGTTTTTGTATTAAATTGTTCGGGGTTAATCAAAACTCCCGTTGGGGAAATAAAGTGCTAAAATACATCTTCTATGACACACAGAGAGATAAAATCTGTATACTCCAAACTCCAAATAAAATGTGAGCGTTTCATAGGGACATATACTTAATAATTCTCCCCCCAAATAATAAAAAATAAACATTTTGCCACTCAAAAGAAACACCAACAGATTCACCTATATTGCTTTGAATCAAATAGGATTAGTGCATGACATATATTATTTTACATGAGCCTATGATTAGCTATACAATATATAGAGGATATATTCCAACTAGGCTGTAATAATATACACGGGTATATACTAATGCATGAAACAAGAGTCAATTTGAAGAACATCTATTCAATGGGGGATTGCCAATCCTTCTGGTTCTATCACCATTACAAATGTAGTTCAAACATCGGTTCCATATCTTTATCAAAACACGTTTAAGATATGAACATATTAACACATAAATTCTGAAGAGAAAAAAACATAGTTATCTATCGTGTTTCTCACATCAAATAAGTGACAGTCAAAATTGGGTATATATAATAATCTACCAAGTAACGTGCATGTATAAACATTTAGGTAGAGATATCAAATGCATGTAAGTAATTCAGCAGCTATAATGAGACAATATATATTTGCACATATTATTATCCTTTCCTTTAACTGTAATGGCAGGAAGGAGGTGAAGGGAACAAGTGAGCCCTAATCTACACACCGCCCTGTCCCTGCCTACTTGCAACGACCCGCTCTAGGCGACGGGGTACAACTTGGCGGCGGTCCCTACGCTGTCTAAGTGCAAGGGAGTACAAACAGGGAACACGCAAGGGAAGGGGCGGTAGCCCACGGAACGCCGCGAGGAAACGGAGCAGTGAATGAGTCAGTCAGGATCAGGATGTAGTGGAGTATACCAACGAGAGCACGGAGCAGGAAGCAAGCCAGGGGCAAAGTGAAGCAGGATAAGCGGAACTGAAGCAAGGCAGAAGCACGGCAGAAGCAGGCTGGAGCAAGGCAGCAGTGGGGCCAGGAATCCAAGAAGAGTAACAAGCACTGAGGAAGAGAACACGGCAGGTATAAATGGACAGGGGGCGGAGCTAACTCCGACTGACCAGGTCGCGATAGGCTCTCCCACTCCTGAGCCTGCCACCCTGGTTGGTGGGAGCCGGTGTCAGTCTAAGAGGTCTGGCCTCAGGTGTCGACTGATTAATCCCGGGAGTATACACAGACGTAGTACCTGGCAGATCCTTTACAGTACTCCCCCTTTTATGAGGGGCCACCGGACCCTTACTAAGAGGACCCGGTTTAGTGGGGAAGAGAAGGTGGAACCTCCTGATCAATACCCCAGCGTGAACATCACGAGCAGGTACCCAAGTCCTCTCCTCCGGCCCGCATCCTCTCCAATGGACCAGGTACTGGAGGGAGCCCTGGATCATCCTACTGTCCATAATCTTGGCCACCTCGAAATTCCACCCCCTCAGGGGTGAGAACGGGAACAGGAGGTTTCCTCGAGGGGGACCAGGACGGGGAGCAGCGTTTAAGGAGGGAGGCATGGAAGACGTCATGTATGCGAAAGGATGGGGGCAGCTCCAGACGGAAGGATACAGGGTTGAGGACTTCAATGATCTTATAAGGTCCAATAAATCGGGGAGCAAACTTCCTGGATGGGACCTTCAGGCGCAAGTTCCTGGACGACCACCAGACCAGATCCCCGACGACAAACCGGGGGTTAGCAGAACGTCTACTATCAGCCTGAATCTTTTGTACGCTCTGGCACGCCTCTAGGTTCTTCTGAACCTGGGCCCAGACTGTGCACAGTTCCCGATGAACGTCCTCTACCTCAGGATTATTGGAACAACCAGGAGAAACGGAGTAGAACCTTGGGTTAAACCCGAAATTACAGAAAAACGGGGAGACCCCTGACGAGTTACTGACCCGGTTATTCAGGGAAAATTCGGCGAGGGGAAGGAATGAGACCCAATCGAATTGACAGTCAGAGATGAAACACCTTAAATATTGTTCCAGGGATTGGTTAGTCCTTTCCGTTTGGCCATTAGTTTCGGGATGGAAGGCGGAGGAGAAGGACAGATCAATCTCCAACTTTTTACAAAAAGCTCTCCAAAATAAGGAAACAAATTGTACCCCTCTGTCAGAAACGATATTGACTGGGGCCCCATGGAGACGCAGAATGTGTTTAACAAACAAAGAAGCTAACGTCTTGGCGTTAGGTAGTTTCTTAAGGGGCACAAAGTGGCACATCTTGCTGAAGCGGTCTACTACCACCCACACCACCGACTTGCCCTGAGATGGAGGCAAATCGGTGATAAAATCCATGGAGATATGGGTCCAAGGTCTCTGGGGAATGGGCAAGGAACGTAGTAAGCCCGCAGGTCGGGACCTAGGGGTCTTGGACCTAGCACAAACCTCACAAGCGGCGACGTAAGCCCTAACGTCTTTAGGCAACCCAGGCCACCAATAGTTTCTGGTAATGAGGTGTTTGGTACCCAAGATGCCAGGATAACCAGATAGTGCGGAGTCATGGTTTTCCCTGAGTACCCTTAGCCGGTATTGCAGGGGGACAAACAGTTTGTCCCCAAGGAGGTTCCCGGGAGCTGAACCTTGATCAGCCGCGATGTCAGAAGCTAAATCAGAATCAGTGTGTTAGGGATCTGCCAGGTACTACGTCTACGTATACTCCTGGGATTAATCAATCCACACCTGAGGCCAGACCTGTTCGACTGACACCATCTCCCACCAACCAGGGTGGCAGGCTCAGGAGTGGGAGAGCCTATCGCGGCCTGGTCAGTCGGAGTTAGCTCCGCCCCCTGTCCATTTATACCTGCCGTGTTCTCTTCCTCAGTGCTTGTTATTCTTCTTGGATTCCTGGCCCCACTGCTGCTTGCTCCAGCCTGCTTCTGCCGTGCTTCTGCCTTGCTGCAGTTCCGCTTAACCTGCTTTGCTTTGCCTCTGGCTTGCTTCCTCCTCCGTGCTCACTTGGGTATACTCCACTTCACCCTGGTCCGGACTACTCATTCACCGCTCCGTTTCGTCGCGGCGTTCCGTGGGCTACTGCCCCTTCCCTTGCGTGTTCCCTGTTTGTTCTCCCGTGCACTTAGACAGCGTAGGGACCGCCGCCCAGTTGTACCCCGTCGCCTAGGGCGGGTCGTTGCAAGTAGGCAGGGACAGGGCGGTGGGTAGATTAGGGCTCACTTTCCCTTCACCTCCTTCCTGCCATTACATAATTACAAGCCCATACCTAGTCTACCATTTCTCCTACGCTGACGCTATCATGGACCCCCTTGAGACCCTGACCCAGCAGATGCAGGGCCTCTCCCTACAGGTCCAGGCCCTGGCCCAGAGGGTCAACCAGGGTGACGCTGCCTTAGTAGTTCCCCTCACCTCACCTCTAGAACCCGACCTCAAGTTACCTGACCGGTTCTCAGGGGACCGTAAGACGTTTTTCTCCTTCCGGGAGAGTTGCAGACTGTATTTCCGCCTAAAACCCCACTCCTCAGGTTCTGAGAACCAGCGGGTGGGTATCATCATATCCCGACTCCAGGAAGGGCCCCAAGAGTGGGCCTTCTCCTTGGCTCCTGACGCCCCTGAACTTTCCTCCGTTGATTGTTTTTTCTCTGCCCTCGGACTCATTTACGACGAGACTGACAGGACTGCTTTAGCCAAGAGTCAGCTGGTGACCTTACGTCAGGGTAGGAGACCGGTGGAGGAATACTGTTCTGATTTTAGAAAGTGGTGCGTAGCTTCTCGGTGGAACGATCCGGCCCTAAGGTGCCAGTTTAGGTTAGGATTATCTGACGCCCTGAAGGATCTGCTGGTTAGCTACCCCTCTTCTGACTCCCTTGACCAGGCGATGGCCCTAGCAGTACGACTTGACCGACGTCTCAGGGAACGTCAGCTGCAACTCGGGGCCTCCATGTCCCCTCGACAACGTAGGGAGTTTCGCAGAATGAATGGTCTCTGCTTCTACTGTGGGGACGACAAGCATCTTCTGAACACCTGTCCCAGGCGCAAGAATAAAAAGCCGGAAAACTTCCGCGCCTAAGTGATCATCGGGGAGGTCACTTGGGCGCACAGGTATTTCCCGTTAATGTGAAACGCAATAAAATTTTGCTTCCGTTTGCTGGCCGGTCAGCCACGGGCAGTGCTTTCGTGGATTCTGGCTCATCTGCTAATATTATGTCTGTGGAATTTGCTATGTCTCTAAAGATGCCATTTATTGATTTACCTTATCCTATCCCTGTAGTAGGTATCGACTCAACTCCCCTTGCTAATGGTTATTTTACTCAGCATACTCCTGTTTTTGAACTCCTGGTTGGCTCCATGAATTTGGAGCAGTGCTCTGTACTGGTGATGCAGGGATTATCGTCTGATCTGGTATTAGGTCTTCACTGGTTGCAGTTGCATAATCCCACGTTTGATTGGAATACTGGGGATCTCACCAAATGGGGTAGTGAATGTCTTATGTCATATCTTTCTGTTAACTCTATTTCTCCCCGGGAGGAGGTAAACACGCTTCCTGAGTTTGTTCAGGACTTCGCCGATGTGTTTTCTAAGGAGGCCTCCGAGGTGTTGCCCCCCCCATAGAGATTACGATTGCGCCATCGATTTGGTGCCTGGTGCCAAGCTTCCTAAGGGTAGGATATTTAATCTTTCATGTCCTGAACGTGAAGCTATGAGGGTGTATATCCAAGAATTCTTGGCCAAGGGTTTCATTCGCCCCTCGACTTCTCCTGTAGGTGCTGGCTTCTTCTTTGTGGGGAAGAAGGATGGTGGTCTTAGGCCGTGCATTGATTATCGTAACCTGAATAAGGTCACCGTAAGGAACTAGTACCCACTTCCTTTGATTCAGGATCTTTTTAATCAGGTTCAGGGAGCCCAATGGTTTTCTAAGTTCGATCTACGGGGGGCATATAACCTTATCCGCATCAAAGAGGGGGATGAGTGGAAAACTGTGTTCAACACACCCGAGGGTCATTTTGAATACCTGGTCATGCCCTTTGGGTTGTGTAATGCCCCTGCTGTCTTCCAGAATTTTATTAATGAAATCCTGAGAGATTACCTGGGTAATTTTCTTGTTGTGTACCTTGATGACATACTGGTGTTTTCCAAGGACTGGTCCTCCCACGTGGAGCATGTCAGGAAGGTGCTCCAGGTCCTTCGGGAGAATAATCTGTTTGCTAAGACTGAAAAATGTGTCTTTGGGGTACAGGAGATACCATTTTTAGGGCAAATCCTCACTCCTCATGAATTCCGCATGGACCCTGCCAAGGTTCAGGCTGTGGCGGAATGGGTCCAACCTGCCTCCCTGAAGGCGTTACAGTGTTTTTTAGGGTTCGCCAACTATTACAGGAGATTTATTGCCAACTTCTCGGTCGTCGCTAAGCCTCTTACGGACCTTACTCGCAAGGGTGCTGATGTCCTCCATTGGCCCCCTGAGGCCGTCCAGGCCTTTGAGACCCTCAAGAAGTGCTTTATCTCGGCCCCCGTGCTGATTCAGCCCAACCAAGAGGAGCCATTTATTGTGGAGGTTGACGCATCCGAGGTGGGAGTGGGGGCAGTCTTGTCCCAGGGTACCAGCTCCCTCACCCATCTCCGTCCCTGTGCTTACTTCTCTAGGAAGTTTTCGCCCACGGAGAGTAACTATGATATTGGCAACCGCGAACTTCTAGCCATTAAATGGGCTTTTGAAGAGTGGCGGCACTTCCTGGAGGGGGCCAGACACCAGGTAACGGTCCTTACGGATCACAAGAATCTGGTTTTCGTAGAATCGGCCCAGAGGCTTAATCCTAGACAAGCTCGGTGGGCACTATTCTTTACCAGATTTAATTTCTTGGTTACCTATAGGGCTGGGTCCAAGAATATTAAGGCTGATGCCCTGTCACGTAGTTTCATAGCCAATTCTCCTTCCGAGAAGGATCCTGCTTGTATTTTAAGCCCTGGTATAATCGTTTCTGCCACGGATTCTGATTTAGCTTCTGATATCGCGGCTGATCAGGGTGCAGCTCCCGGGAACGTCCCTGGGGACAAACTGTTTGTTCCCCTGCAATACCGGCTAAGGGTACTCAGGGAAAACCATGACTCCACTCTATCTGGTCATCCTGGCATCTTGGGCACCAAACACCTCATCACCAGAAACTATTGGTGGCCTGGGTTGCCTAAAGACGTTAGGGCTTACGTCGCCGCTTGTGAGGTTTGCGCTAGGTCCAAAACCCCTAGGTCCCGACCTGCGGGCCTACTACGTTCCTTGCCCATTCCCCAGAGACCTTGGACCCATATCTCCATGGATTTTATCACCGATTTGCCTCCATCTCAGGGCAAGTCGGTGGTGTGGGTGGTAGTAGACCGCTTCAGCAAGATGTGCCACTTTGTGCCCCTTAAGAAGCTACCTAAAGCCAAGACGTTAGCTTCTTTGTTTGTGAAACACATCCTGCGTCTCCATGGGGCCCCAGTCAATATCGTTTCTGACAGGGGGGTACAATTTGTTTCCTTATTTTGGAGAGCTTTTTGTAAAAAGTTGGAGATTGATCTGTCCTTCTCCTCCGCCTTCCATCCCGAAACTAATGGCCAAACGGAAAGGACTAACCAATCCCTGGAACAATATTTAAGGTGTTTCATCTCTGACTGTCAATTCGATTGGGTCTCATTCCTTCCCCTTGCGGAATTTTCCCTGAATAACCGGGTCAGTAACTCGTCAGGGGTCTCCCCGTTTTTCTGTAATTTCGGGTTTAACCCAAGGTTCTCCTCCGTTTCCCCTGGTTGTTCCAATAATCCTGAGGTAGAAGATGTTCATCGGAAACTGTGCACTGTCTGGGCCCAGGTTCAGAAGAACCTAGAGGCGTCCCAGAGCGCACAAAAGATTCAGGCGGATAGTAGACGTTCTGCTAACCCCCGGTTTGTCGTCGGGGATTTGGTCTGGTTGTCGTCCAGGAACTTGCGCCTTAAGGTCCCGTCCAGGAAGTTTGCTCCCCGATTTATTGGACCTTATAAGATCATTGAAGTCCTCAACCCTGTATCCTTCCGTCTGGAGCTGCCCCCATCCTTTCGCATACATGACGTCTTCCATGCCTCCCTCCTTAAACGCTGCTCCCCGTCCTTGTCCCCCTCGAGGAAACCTCCTGTTCCCGTTCTCACCCCTGAGGGGGTGGAATTCGAGGTGGCCAAGATTATGGACAGTAGGATGGTCCAGGGCTCCCTCCAGTACCTGGTCCATTGGAGAGGATACGGGCCGGAGGAGAGGACTTGGGTACCTGCCCGTGATGTTCACGCGGGGGTATTGATCAGGGGGTTCCACCTTCTCTTCCCTACTAAACCGGGTCCTCTTAGTAAGGGTCCGGTGGCCCCTCATAAAAGGGGGAGTACTGTTAGGGATCTGCCAGGTACTACGTCTAGGTATACTCCTGGGATTAATCAATCCACACCTGAGGCCAGACCTGTTCGACTGACACCATCTCCCACCAACCAGGGTGGCAGGCTCAGGAGTGGGAGAGCCTATCGCGGCCTGGTCAGTCGGAGTTAGCTCCGCCCCCTGTCCTTTATTACCTGCCGTGTTCTCCTCCTCAGTGCTTGTAATTCTTCCGGATTCCTGGCCCCACTGCTGCTTGCTCCAGCCTGCTTCTGCCGTGCTTCTGCCTTGCTGCAGTTCCGCTTAACCTGATTTGCTTTGCCTCTGGCTTGCTTCCTCCTCCGTGCTCACTTGGGTATACTCCACTTCACCCTGGTCCGGACTACTCATTCACCGCTCCGTTTCCTCGCGGCGTTCCGTGGGCTACTGCCCCTTCCCTTGCGTGTTCCCTGTTTGTTCTCCTGTGCACTTAGACAGCGTAGGGACCGCCGCCCAGTTGTACCCCGTCGCCTAGGGCGGGTCGTTGCAAGTAGGCAGGGACAGGGCGGTGGGTAGATTAGGGCTCACTTTCCCTTCACCTCCTTCCTGCCATTACACAGTGGCAGAAACGATTATACCAGGGGGTAAAATACAAGCAGGATCCTTCTCGGAAGGAGGATTGGCCATGAAACTACGTGACAGTGCATCAGCCTTAATATTTTTGGACCCAGCCCTATAGGTAACCAAGAAATTAAATCTGGTAAAGAATAGTGCCCAACGAGCTTGTCTAGGATTAAGCCTCCGGGCAGATTCTAGGAAAACCAGATTCTTGTGGTCAGTAAGGACCGTTACCTGGTGTCTGGCCCCCTCCAGGAAGTGACGCCACTCTTCAAAAGCCCATTTAATGGCTAAAAGTTCGCGGTTGCCAATATCATAGTTACTCTCCGCGGGCGAAAACTTCCTAGAGAAGTAAGCACAAGGGTGGAGATGGGTGAGGGAGCTGGTACCATGGGACAAGACGGCCCCCACTCCCACCTCGGATGCGTCAACCTCCACAATAAATGGCTCCCTTTGGTTGGGCTGAACCAGCACGGGGGCCGAGATAAAGCACTTCTTGAGGGTCTCAAAAGCCTGGACGGCCTCAGGGGGCCAATGGAGGACATCAGCACCCTTGCGAGTAAGGTCCGTAAGAGGCTTAGCGACGACCGAGAAGTTGGCAATAAATCTCCTGTAATAGTTAGCGAACCCCAAAAAACACTGTAGCGCCTTCAGGGAGGCAGGTTGGACCCATTCCGCCACAGCCTGAACCTTGGCAGGGTCCATGCGGAATTCATGAGGAGTGAGGATTTGACCTAAAAATGGTATCTCCTGTACCCCAAACACATATTTTTCGGTCTTCGCAAACAGATTATTTTCCCGGAGGACCTGGAGGACCTTCCTGACATGCTCCACGTGGGAGGACCAGTCCTTGGAAAACACCAGTATGTCATCAAGGTACACTACAAGAAAATTACCCAGGTAATCTCTCAGAATTTCATTAATAAAATTCTGGAAGACAGCAGGGGCATTACACAACCCAAAGGGCATGACCAGGTATTCGAAATGACCTTCGGGTGTGTTGAACACAGTTTTCCACTCATCCCCCTCTTTGATGTGGATAAGGTTATATGCCCCCCGTAGATCGAACTTAGAAAACCATTGGGCCCCCTGAACCTGATTAAAAAGATCCGGATTCAAAGGAAGGGGATACTGGTTCCTTACGGTGACCTTATTCAGGTTCCGATAATCAATGCACGGCCTAAGACCACCATCCTTCTTCCCCACGAAGAAGAAGCCAGCACCTAACTGGAGAAGTCGAGGGGCGAATAAAACCCTTGGCCAGGCATTCTTGGATATACTCCCTCATAGCTTCACGTTCAGGACATGAAAGATTAAATATCCTACCCTTAGGAAGCTTGGCACCAGGCACCAAATCGATGGCGCAATCGTAATCTCTATGAGGGGGCAACACCTCGGAGGCCTCCTTAGAAAACACATCAGCAAAGTCCTGAACAAACTCAGGAAGCGTGTTTACCTCCTCCCGGGGAGAAATAGAGTTAACCGAAAGACATGACGTCAGGCATTCACTACCCCATTTGGTGAGATCCCCAGTATTCCAATCAAACGTGGGATTATGCAGCTGCAACCAGGGAAGACCTAATACCAGATCGGACGATAATCCCTGCATCACCAGTACAGAGCACTGCTCCAAATGCATGGAGCCAACAAGGAGTACAAAAACAGGGGTATGCTGAGTAAAATAACCATTAGCAAGAGGAGTGGAGTCGATACCCACTACCGGGATAGGATAAGGCAAATCAATAAAAGGCATTTTTAGAGACATAGCAAATTCCACAGACATGATATTAGCAGATGAGCCAGAATCCACGAAGTCACTGCCAGTGGCAGACCGGCCAGCAAACGAGACCTGAAAGGGAAGCAAAATTTTATTGCGTTTCATATTAACAGGAAATACCTGTGCGCCTAAGTGACCTCCCCGATGATCACTTAGGCGCGGAAGTTTTCCGGCTGTTTATTCTTGCGCCTGGGACAGGTGTTCAGTAGATGCTTGTCGTCCCCACAATAGAAGCAGAGACCATTCTTCCTGCGAAACTCTCTACGTTGTCGAGGGGACATGGAGGCCCCGAGTTGCATAGGTATCTCCGAGTCCTCCGTGGAAGAGCGAAGAGACGGGACCTCGGGGGGAATCGCAGGGAAGTCAGAGGGGAAAACATTGAAACGTTCAAGCTGACGTTCCCTGAGTCGTCGGTCAAGTCGTACTGCTAGGGCCATAACCTGGTCTAGGGAGTCAGAAGAGGGGTAGCTAACCAGCAGATCCTTCAGGGCGTCAGATAATCCTAACCTAAACTGGCACCTTAGGGCCGGGTCGTTCCACCGAGAAGCTACGCACCACTTTCTAAAATCAGAACAGTATTCCTCAACAGGTCTCCTACCCTGACGTAAGGTCACCAGCTGACTCTCGGCTAAGGCAGTCCTGTCAGTCTCGTCGTAAATGAGTCTGAGGGCAGAGAAAAAACGATCAACGGAGGAAAGTTCAGGGGCGTCAGGAGCCAAGGAGAAGGCCCACTCTTGGGGCCCTTCCTGGAGTCAGGATATAATGATACCCACCCGCTGGTTCTCGGAACCTGAGGAGTGAGGTTTTAGGCGGAAATAAAGTCTGCATCTTTCCCGGAAGGAGAGAAAAGTCTTACGGTCCCCTGAGAACCGGTCAGGTAACTTGAGGTCGGGTTCTAGAGGTGAGGTGAGGGGTACTACTAAGGCAGCGTCACCCTGGTTGACCCTCTGAGCCAGGGCCTGGACCTGTAGGGAGAGGCCCTGCATCTGCTGGGTCAGGGTCTCAAGGGGGTCCATGATAGCGTCAGCGTAGGAGAAATGGTAGACTAGGTATGGGCTTGTTATTATGTAATGGCAGGAAGGAGGTGAAGGGAACAAGTGAGCCCTAATCTACCCACCGCCCTGTCCCTGCCTACTTGCAACGACCCGCCCTAGGCGACGGGGTACAACTTGGTGGCGGTCCCTACGCTGTCTAAGTGCAAGGGAGTACAAACAGGGAACACGCAAGGGAAGGGGCGGTAGCCCACGGAACGCCGCGAGGAAACGGAGCGGTGAATGAGTCAGTCAGGATCAGGATGTAGTGGAGTATACCAACGAGAGCACGGAGCAGGAAGCAAGCCAGGGGCAAAGCGAAGCAGGATAAGCGGAACTGAAGCAAGTCAGAAGCACGGCAGAAGCAGGCAGGAGCAAGGCAGCAGTGGGGCCAGGAATCCAAGAAGAATAACAAGCACTGAGGAAGAGAACACGGCAGGTATAAATGGACAGGGGACGGAGCTAACTCCGACTGACCAGGCCGCGATAGGCTCTCCCACTCCTGAGCCTGTCACCCTGGTTGGTGGGAGCCGGTGTCAGTCTAAGAGGTCTGGCCTCAGGTGTCGACTGATTAATCCCGGGAGTATACACAGACGTAGTACCTGGCAGATCCTTTACATTAACAATGAGGACAGGAATTAGTAATATCTCTTACCTAACAAAAAATAAAGTAAAATATATGCATGTATACGATTTTCCACTACTTTCTAGAGAGAACAGTGTTGTCGCAATACAACATAAAGCTAATTGCTTATTTTACATTCTTAGTTGCAATATCCAAGATTCATTCTTTTTTATTATGTTAGATATGATTAGATCCCAACCCATTATGAGTTGGTTCCTGTAAGCTCGATTTTAAATGTCTCTCTTTTGTTCTTTTTGAATGTTTATTTTTTATATATGACTTTCTTTTTTCGAAACAAGATGTAACATTGGTTTAAGTTCAGGAGCCATTCACACACAGGCACACAAGCCTAATAAGAGTTTAAATGTACTCATACCCAATGTGGATTATTGGAATCGCGGTTTTAACGCGGTTCTCTGGGAAGCCGTAGCTACATAGCAGTCTGCCCATTTCATCTAAGGGGACCTTTAAACCAAAATTTAATGCAGCAAACAACTAATATAATCTTGATACAGGAAACAAATTAATACTGTTTACATTACAGTTCCTGCATGTATTGTTAAGAGTTTAATGAGTTATGAACATTTATTCTAAGCAGAGAACATTACACCCAGAGAACAAGAGGCTGGATAGCCCTGTTTTCTGTTGGTTCAGAAACACACAAGCCGCTAGCAATTATTTAATCTGAAAGGCTTCCTAGCTCCACCCTGCAAAATAAAACATATAAGCCCATAGTCTTGGGTCCTAGTGAGTGAATGGATGCCATGACTAAGAGCACTTGCCGTGCTTGAAACGCGTAGGCGCTTAAATATCCACCTAATACTGCCTTGATGCCAATATGCACCTGACATCGAATTTTTAATCTTTGGATACAATAAAATTGGGAATACGTTCCTTTTTAACCACATACCTGCAGCGCTGGATCAACTTTCTTCACACTTCTATTGTTTGCCGCGGACCGTCTCGGAGATCCGAGCGAGGCAAAGGTGTCAGGCGTTGGACTGGTGAGCTGGAGGTTTCCTCCCCCCATCCTTCTTACATAGCATAGGTATAAGACATGCTACTAATTTAACAAAAACGTATATAATCAATATTATGAGTAATATATGTAAAGCGCCTTGCATGAGTCCTGCAGCCCATCCTCCAATGCCTCTGAACCATGAGGCCGGGTTCAGCCATGACAACCAGTCTGGCCAATCTAGGTTCCAATCTTCTTCAGAATTGGCTTTCCTAAATTCCTCCTTTAATTGCTTTGCTTGTTCAATATCATGTTTAATCTGTACTGTCCCTTGGGGATCTATATAATGACAGCATGCAGGACCCACTATCTGGCACATACCCCCTTGACTTGCAGTTAAGTAATCTAGTACAAGTGTATGTTGGTTAGTAACAGTAATAAGCTGTCGGGTAAGTACTGAAGAAACATTTAAAGCATCAAATATTAATTCGGTAATATTGTCAAACAACTCTGCTAGTTTTTCTATGTTATGTGCCTTTTCTAATTGGTCCTCCAAAGATGGATAGAGCATATCCTAACTTGGTGTGCCAAGGTAAGTGTACCAATGGGTGGGCTTTTTGCTTTCCCGCCCTTTTGTACAGCATATGTTTTGGTACTTTATCATAAGAAAGTGCATCCTTGTCCCATGTCCAGGTAGCAGACTGTAACCTAGCTAGGGTACAGGTACCTGTGGTAGTCTGCGGGATCCATTTATATGCATTATGTCCGCACACTATATATATATATATCATGGGGAAGGTCAAACCATTGCATACTTCCTAGGGTTAACATATGAGCAAAATGAACTAAGGGAAAAGACTGCTGTAATACACACCAAGGACAATTTGTTCCCAAAGAGCCATGGTATACTCCTGTGCATCCACAATACATAGTTTCATTCCCTTGTAAGTCTGTTTCTTCCATATACCCTGGATAACGTTTACAATCAGTCTTACTTCCTGAAGGGAAGAAATGGCCATATTCCTAACTACCATTATGTATGTACCGTTCTACCAGACTTGGTCTAAACACATCTGAGGTCTGTTGGGTTTTATTGAAACTTATCTTTATGCCTTTTATGGGGATCTCACCTAGTGTCAGTGTTTTAGTGACATTTTTAGGGACCCATTTTCCATTTTCCTTTTGTGTGAGAATCAGTGCCTTACCAGGTATCAGGGTTAGATTTACCTGCCACCAGGGATCCTCCATCCATCCTGCTATGGGTAAGGGCACACTGGTGTTAGACCATGTATACCTTTTTGTGTTATCCTTTACCTTTGAGGGATCCCAACATGTAGTGTTAAGAAGTTCTTTCTCACTAAGGGGCACAGCCATGTATGGCATGGATTTTGAACTTATAGGACTGTGTGTGCATATCCAACAATCAGATAAGTTTGTTAATGCTGTTATAATTTGATGATGTTTTATGAATGTATTGTCCACTTCCTCCTTGAGAACTTGAGTCATCGTCCCCACGAGGGGCAACATCAACACCAACCCTGCCAAGGGCAACATCATCGATCGAGGCGACGTCATCTGGGCTGATAACCTTTTTACAATGGCTTGCATGTATCCAATTGGCTCGTCCTTGGAGCTTCACTGATGTGGCGGTGACCAGCTGTACTTCTACTGGTTGGCTGTACCTTGGCTCCAGACTGCTTCTGTTGTGTATCTTTGTTACCACCCAGTCTCCAGGTTGTAGTGAGTGGGTACCTGAAAGAAAGTTTGGATCTGGAATAGAAGAAAGGATTAGTTTATGTGTCCTCTCCAGTTGTTTGTGTAGGGCAGCCAAGTATGTGGTCATACTGTCATAATGCTTTTGTAACTGCTGAGGAAAATACAGTCCTGTCTTTGGCATATTTCCAAACAATATTTCATAGAGAGAAAGTTTATCCTTCCCTCTTGGCGTAGTTCTTACAGAGTATAAAGCCAGGGGTAGACATTGTGTCCACGGTAAAGAAGTTTCATTCATGGCCTTTTGGATTTTTAATTTCAAAGTTCCATTTAGTCTTTCTACCTTACCACTGCTTTGTGGGTGATAGGGAGTATGAAATGCTTGTTCTATCCCAAGGCTTTTTAATATGTTCCTCAATAGTTCTTGGGTAAAGTGAGTACCTCTGTCACTTTCAATTGTCTCTGGTACTCCATAGCGGCACACTACCTCAGCTATCAGTGTCTTTGCTGTGGTATCTGCATTTGCTTTAGCCACTGGAAAAGCTTCTGGCCATCCTGAAAATAAATCAGTGCAAACAAGTACATATTGATAAATTCCCACCTTAGGTAGTTGTATGTAGTCCACCTGTAATCGCTGAAAGGGGTAGTAGGACTTAAGAGTGTGTTTAGCTGGTGTTTTGGTGGTTTTACCAGGGTTGTGTTGTGCACATGTCATGCAGCCCTCTGTATATTTGGCGGCTGGAGCATGCCATGTCTGTAACACTAGCTGGCTCATAGCTCCCTTTGAACAGTGTGTTTTCCCATGGGCTAGGGCACACATCATTGGATACAGTACTCTTGGTAGGCAAACCTTAGAATTAAGATGCCTCAACTGTCCCAGACCTATTGCTGCACCTCTCTCCTCCCATTCTGCTCGCTCTTGAGGAGGTGCTTGGTCCTGGAAAGCACACAACAGGGTCTCTGTGATGGGTTGTAAAACAGGCTTCACAATCATCAGAGGGAGAGCAGCAGCGTCCTTTGCCGCTGCATCCGCAGCCTCATTCCCTTTTGATAGGAGATCACTGTTATTAGTGTGTGCCTGTACTTTGACTATAGCTGCTTGGTCTGGCATGTTCAGTGATTCTAAAAGTTCTTCTACTGCTTTTGCATTCTTTATAGGTTTACCTGCCGAGGTCAAGAACCCTCTGGCTCTCCATATTGTCCCAAAGTCATGTGCCACTCCAAAGGCATATCTGGAGTCAGTGTATATGTTGACACGATGTCCCTTACCCAATTTACACGCCTCAGCGAGTGCTTTTAGTTCTGCCTCCTGAGCTGAGCTGCTGGAGGGCAGGGACTGTTGTATGACGGCCTTACCATTGTGGACCACTGCATACCCGGTGAGGAAATGTCCTTTGTCTTCGCTCCAATATCGAGATCCATCTACAAAATACTCAGCATCAGGGTTAATCAGAGCAACATCAAATATACTGTTTATGCCGTTTGATTCCATATCCACTAGGCTTTGACAGTCATGTTCATGTTCAAAATTAAATAGTTAATCATCAGTGGATAGTTGAAAAATAAGGGGGTGTCCATGTCCCTGTCCCCCCACTCCTCCCTCCTTTTGTTCAGAATCTAGGGGCAGGAGTGTAGCTGGATTCAGAACAACACAACGTTTGATAGTCACATTAGGGGACAGAAGAGTAAGTTCAATTTTAGTAAGTCTTGCAACTGATAAGTGTTTTGTCTTGACTGTGTTCATCATTTCTTGCACTGCGTGTGGGACTTGCACAATAATGTCATGTTGGAGTACAATATCTGTTGCTTTATCAACTAAAGCTGCTGCTGCTGAGACAGCGCGTATGCAGGTCGGGGATCATAGTACAATGGGATCCAGAGCAAGGGAGTAATAAGCAAGAGGTCGCATTTTGCCTCCATGATCTTGGGCTAATACTCCAGAGGCATGGCCTGCCTGTTCAAGGCAGAACAGAGTAAACGGCTTATTGTAGTCAGGAAGTCCCAGTGCTGGCCTTGTAGTCAGGGACAGTTTCAGGGAGTGAAAATTGTCAATTGCCTCAGGTGACAGTACAAATGGGTCAGAGGTGAGACAGTCATATAATGGTTGCATCATAGCAGAGGCATCCCTGATCCAGGCTCTGCAGTACCCTATTAAACCCAGGAAAGTCCTCAAATGTTTAGGGTTTCTAGGGACTGGGTGTTTCTGTATGATTTCCAGCCTGTCAGGGATTAAGTGTTTCATACCTTGGGAAATACAGTGACCAAGGAAAACAACTGTTTTGGCACATAATTGCAGCTTGTGCTTGTTCGCTTTACAGCCTACTTCTTCTAGGAACATCAATAGTGATTTACAATCTGTTTCTCTGTTCTCCAGACTCTCACTACAAAGTAACAAGTCATCTACATATTGTAGTAGAACTGAGGACTGATTGGGGGGCTGCCAGGTGTCCAGAATATCTTTCATGGTACGTGAGAAGATATCAGGGGAATTTGCGGCACCCTGTGGCAGCACTACCCAAGCATACTGTCTTCCCCTATGTGTAAATGCAAAATACTGCTGGCACTCTTTATCCAGCGGGATGGAGAAGAAAGCATTGGCTAAGTCTATAACTGTGAAATAGACTGCAGTGCCGGGACCTGGTTGAGCAGGGTATGTGGGTTAGGAACTTGTGGTGTATTAATTATTGTCACAGCATTCACAGCCCGTAGGTCATGTACCATCCGCTACTGTACAGGTTGACCTGGCAATGTCTTTTTCTTTACTGGGTAAAGAGGAGTGTTGAAAGGCGAGATAATGGGCACTATAAGATTGTTTTCCAGTAAGGAGTTAATATCCTTTTCTATAGCAGCGTCTTGCTGTGGACTCAGAGGATATTGCTTTATACATACAGGACGGTTCTGCATGTCTGGTTTTAAATTTACTTGTACAGGCGGCACATTTAAAACTCCTACATCCATCTTATCTTGTGCCCATAGTTTTTCTGGTATGTCTGCCAACCAAAGGGGAGGGGTACTTGGGGCTTTTTCAGTGTCCGGCATACTTGCCATACTAAGGAGTTTGCATAGCAGGGACTCTGGAATGGCAGAAGTTAATGTAGGTGTGCCAGAAGAAAAGTCCAATGCTGCTCCCAGGGCACTGAGTACATCTGTCCCCAATAAATTGTAGGGAGTGTGTGGTGACACTAACACACGGGAGACAATTGATTGTGTGTCATGTATATTCAGTCGCATTGGTTTTGTTAACTGTAACTGAAATGATGTTCCCTCCACCCCTTCACAATCTATATAGTCTGGTGATAACAACTCTGCCGGTACATATTTGGTTTGTAATACAGTTCTGGCTGCCCCTGTGTCTACTAGAAAAGAGGTATTTTCCCCTGTGGGTAAAGTAACAGGCACCATCAATGATAGACCTGTCGGGGGGAGCACTGGGCAGAGGGAGAAATCAAGGTCGCCAGTTTCCTATATAGCAATCAAAGAATTGGGAGGCTCAACTGGACGGGAGGGACATCGGGCTGAATAATGACCCTTCTTATCACAATTCCAGCATGTAATCTGGCTAAGATCCCTTCTCTGGGTTCTCAAAGTGTCTTTTTGTTCCCTGCCTCTTCCTCTATAGCCCCCCTTTTGTTGCATCGAGGCGAGACGGGTTCTTTTAGGAGCTAAATCTAACTCTGCACCTTTTGCAATGCTTACTAAATCATTAAACTGGCATGTACGCCAGTCGGGGCGGGATCTTTTAACAGCTTCTTGTACTGCCGGCTTAAGACCGGACATAAAAGTTATTTTTAGTAGGCGCAAGTCTTTTGCATCACCTTCTTCATACCCGTGATCTAACCACTGCTGCTGTAAAGTTGTGGCATAATCAGGGACTGACTGTTTAACATCTTGGGAAAATGACATAAAACTATCAGTTCGATCCTGTTGAGTAGTATCTACCCAGGGCTGCATAGCGTTCAGGTATTCTAGTCCTGATTGCTCATTGGTTTTATTTGCTGCTACGGGATTTGTAATAGCAGCTTGTATTTGATTTTTGAGCACTTCCCCTCCCTTTGTTTCTCCATATCTGACCATGTAGCACGGTAAGCTAGATGTACTGCTCACAGCTTTCTATGGAAAGCGCTGGGTGTTTTCCGTGGGTCTGGGAGTGTGCCACATACAGCTAGTAAATCAGCCGGGCTCCAGGGGCGATACACAGTGGCTTCATGTGACTGGATTTCCCCTACTGCCCCAGGTACTGGTTGCCCATCTACATCTACTGGTTTTGGCCCCCTGTGTGTATGGATACTTGATACTAACGGAAACAATCGAGTGGGGCGCTGCGTACCACAACTGACACAATATCCTGCAGTGAGGGGGTTCTGCTGCCCACAGTGTGGACATGTCCAGCAGCTGCCTTTCTTGCTATTTTCAGGATAAGGAGGTGGCGCAGTTACTGCTGTGGGGCTGTTTGGCAGTTGTAAAGGGGTTAACACATTAGTGAGGAGCTTTTCACTTAAAGGGTCCTATAAATCATACATTATTCCATGATTTGCTTCCATACTCTTATGTTCTGTGTTACTCACTCTCTGTGCTACCTCATACCACATTTGGGCTTTTTCCACCATGTTATTGTCTTTCAACCATCCAACACAATTTGTCATAAATCTTTTCCATTCACATTCTGCTAATGTTCCATAGGACCCAACTCCCATCATTTTAAACATTCTTTTACAATCCTTCACAGCCTCAGATCCTTTTGCTCTTTCTACTATTTTGATGGCCGAGACCCATGTCTCAGGGCTGTCCCGCATTTTTGTCTTACTATTTTCTGACCCCATGGTCAGAGGGCGTAGGGTAGTCTCCGGAAAACTCCCCAGCTCCAAACAAACAGGCCTTAGTCTGTTGACAGACATCTCAGACAATCTATCTTACAGTTTCAGAAAGACTATCAATATCAAAACCGTTCCTTCAGACAATTCTAGCAGTGGGATATCCTTTTCTCTGATCCCTCACTGTTTTGAACATCAAGAACAGACAAAATGTTGCCAATCCACAATTTACAAGAGCAAATTCTTCAACACAATCTACATTCATGAACTTCCATTGATTCAAGCAGGAGTTGGTCACATTCATTTCAAACTTCTACAAACCCTTCGTCTCTTTCACTTATGCAGAACACTTGCTGCCGGGGGTGTCTTTCGGTTCATACAGCCTGTGATGTAACATATATCCCAAACTCTTTCCTCTAGCACTTTGCAATGGTTTCACATGCAAATTATATTTGGTAACATATATGTTATCCTCCCCGCTCAGCCGTTCACTCTGTGGGTTGTAGTTTAGGGGCCTGTTATGTATGTTGGTGATGATTTCTTTAGGGGCTCTGGGTCTGAGCCAATACCAATGTCCTTCACTGTAATTACTACTACGACACAGGTGGCACCTGGGGTAAGTGTCAGGGTCATTCATTGAATACAGGATGTTATATTACAACGGTATTCAATCCAGCGGTCTGATGTTATACTACTACAGACTTAATTACTTGGATGTTATTTTACATCAAAGTGTATATGCCGGATTATCACATGTGCTAGAAATCAGTCTGTACTGATTTCCACCTTATGCCAGTCTGGCAATGCATACAACTGGTTTATGGGCCCTTACACACAATATCACTGTTTGTCAGTGAATTAGGAAAATATAAATGATTTTCTAATACAGTATTCAAAGTTTTCCCTATTGCACTGGGTAATGGTATTGAGTGCAAATTCAATATAGACACAATTACGTCTCCTTGCACTGAGTGGATAGTGTCTTCTATGAAGTGGATATTACTTCTGGGCTGTGAGCCATACAGTTTCAAAAATTTGATATGTATGTCTTCTCACAGATGTATTCAACATCACACTACACACACATTTATCACACTTGTCACATACACCCCCATGTAAATCAATTTAACCACACTACCATCCTGACAAAGGACCTGATTATTACGGGACCCCTTTGTAGAGACTTACATATACAAAGTACGTTTCCAGGGACTTAACAGAGTGGCTGAAACAAATGGTGTAACATAAAGTCTGTTACTTACCGCGCGGTTTTGGTTTCAGCGACTCCCCAGGTCCTTCCAGATTAGTGGACTTTGCACAAAATTCTCATTAGGAGGTCCCGGGCTGTTCGGCACCATGTAACTGTCAAAGAAACCCCTTCCAGGTAGCACCTTTTGGGATGGGTGCTCTAATGGGCTCCCTCTGCTTTGTCAGGTGGTATTCAAATATGGTAAGTGAAGTATCAGCAGTGCACCAGGAGATCAATAAAGACAATAGCAATCTGTTGTCTCAATCAATATTCTCATTTATTATCAAGATACATAGGTTAATATACCCTCAGGGCGTACCCTCTAACCAGGGTGTTACCTCTCATGGAACAACCAATCATAACATTTTACACGTAGACTGAAAATACGTCATAGGGTACCTTCCCACTGAGGTCACGTGATCTTTCCAACACCTGCAAATCCTGGCCTACAAACAATAGAAATGTAGGAGGTTTTCATAAGTCTATGTGGTGATTTCATATATGTGTGTGAAATACTGAGATGAAGAGAATTAATTACAAATATGATGATTATTTCAGGTCTAGGCATTCTGCCAGACTCCTATCTACCAATATTGAAGGCCACACGAAGAAATAACTTATTCCCTTGTGATTCAAACAGAACCAGAAGGAGATCATTACAAAATGGAGAATACATATCTTCATAATCCGGCATCCTGCTTGATAATTCATAGTGTAATTTAATACAGAGAACATAAGCAATTTGACCATCCATCACACCCTTAAACATCTGTCTCGAATGGAGCACAACAAAATGATATCAGCGCCACATCAGTCCGTCGAATTTTGAAGAGGGATTATTATCATCCTTATAAAATATGCCTAGTTCAGGAGCTATCCGAAGATGATTATGACGGAAGAGTGGAATTTTGCGATACAATGATGACAAGAAGGGGGCCCAAGCTTGTGGAACAGCCCAGGGCCTATAGTCTACTTAATCCGCTACTGGGTCCTGGACTAGAGGAGATGAGCCGTCACTATATGCATATATACTTCCATTGCGATGCTGCCACTTAGTGGCCAGGAAGCATTTTTATGTGTTGTTTTAGTCACAGGACCTTATATAGTTACATAGTTACATAGTTTGTACGGTTGAAAAAAGACACATGTCCATCAAGTTCAACCAAGGGATGGGAAAGGGGAAGTGGGATGGGAAAGGGGAAGTAAAAAATTTCTACACATAGGAGCTAATATTTTTTTGTTCTAGGAAATTACCTAAGCCTTTTTTAAAGCCATCTACTGTCCCTGCTGTGACCAGCTCCTGCGGTAGTCTATTCAATAAATTCACCGTTCTCACAGTAAAGAAGGCTTGTCGCCTCTGCAGGTTGAACCTTTCTCTTTCCAGACGGAGGGAGTGCCCCCTTGTTTTTTGAGGGGGTTTTACATGGAACAGGATTTGACCATATTTTTTGTATGTGCCATTTATATATTTATATAAGTTAATCATGTCCCCCCTTAGTCGTCTTTTCTCAAGGCTAAATAGGTTTCGCTTACCTGTGCTTACATGTTCTGAGCTGTGCAGATGCTCACGTCAGCAAAGCTCACTGCTATGTAACACTGTTCAGACAATGGTGGCTGACCCTGTTTATTGCAGGCACCGGGAAAACCAGCTCGGGCACTGTCTTTAATATTTACTTTAGTGTGCAAGAACAGTGTAGTATGGGCAAGTAATCAGTGTCGGAACATTGAATAACTCACAAAGGGGCTGTTTTTAAATTTTATAAAAGGCGACTGTTCCCACCTAATGGGTTCAGGTGCAAGGGCTGCGACCCATAAATCAGCAACTATTGTGCCAGCAGGGCTGAGTAGGCCATGAAGCCAGAGAGGGCCCATTGCTGTGGCGGTGCAGTGCAGGAACCTCCCCACAGATGATTGCTGTGAAAGAGGCAGCATTGGATGTAACAAGTGGAAGTTGCGTGAAGCCTCCCTGTTATTTAGTTGCTGAGACGATGGGTTACCCCTGTATCAGGGAAGAGTCCGAGCTCTGTCCCAAGGAAACCAAGCTGGTAAAACCCACTTCCTGCATTGCCTGAAATTGCCGCCATTTTGTGTACTATTTTAAGTGACTGTGCCTCTCTGCTAAGAACAGTTTTTTGTATTTCCTTTTGGTCGTTTTGCAAACATTACCGGCCTACTAAAAGAAACCTGCATCAAACCTGGGTTTCTTGTCATCATACTGCCAGTAACAATGCAAGGTCAAATACGTTACTCGCCCTCACTAGCCTCCCCTCATGCCAAATTTTATGGCCAAAAGGACCATAACAATTATATTCTATTGGAAATAAAAGGTGGATTTCTGACTTTAGAGAACAGAGGGTAAAATAATAGACATGTTCCTCACCTCTGTACCTGAGATATGGTACAATTTGTAATGTAAAAATTAAGCCCTCATATGGCTGTGTCAATGAAAAAATAAAAGAGTTATGACTTTTGGAAGGCGGGGAAGAAAAAAACAAAAGCATAAAAATGAAACTTAGCCTTGTCCTGAAAGGGTTAATCTAAGACTGAATAGCTATTAAAAATTATATGAAAAATAAAAGGGGAGTCCTGACTACAAAACAGAGGGTAAAGAACAGAGATGTTCCTCACCTCTGTACCTGAGATATGGTTGTGTTATACTAGATATTGTCTATAGAAGATATACATGTTAACCCTTTCAAGACCGAGCTCATTTTGGCCTTCAGGACCAGCCCCATTTTTTCAAATCTGACATGTGTTACTTTATGTGGTAATAACTCCGGAATGCTTTTGCCTATCCAAGCGATTCTGAGATTTTTTCTCGTGATATATTGTACTTTATATTAGTGGAAAAATTTGGTCAATAAATTCATTGCTTATTTGTGAAAAACATCAAAATTTAGAGAAAATTTGCAAAAATTATGATTTTTCTAATTTTAAATGTATCTGCTTGTAAAACAGATAGTAATACCACACAAAATAGTTACTATTTCACATATTCCATATGTCTACTTTATACTTGCATAGTTTTTTGAACATTATTTTATTTTTTTAGGGTTTTACAAGGCTTAGTACTTTACCAGCAATTTCTCACATTTTCAACAAAATTTCAAAAGGCGATTTTTACAGGGACCAGTTCCATTCTAAAACGGCTTTGAGGGCCTTATGTACTAGATAGACCCCATAAATCATATTAAAAACTGCACCCCTCAAAGTATTCAAAACAGCATTCAGAAAGTTTCTTAACCCTTTAGCCATTTCACAGGAATTAAAGCAATGTAGAGGGGAAATTTAAAATTATTTTTTTTTTTGCTGCAAATTATTTGTAATACATTTTTTTCTGTAACATAGAAGGTTTTACCAGAGAAACGCAACACAATATTTATTGCCCAGATTCTGCAGTTTTTAGAAATATCCCACATGTGGCCCTAGTGTGAAAATGGACTGAAATACCGGCCTCAGAAGCAAAGGAGCACCTAGTGGATTTTGTGGCCTCCTTTTTTTAGAATATATTTTAGGCACCATGTCGGGTTTGAAGAGGTCTTGTAGTGCCAAAACAGTGGAAATCCCCCAAAAGTGACACGGTTTTGGAAACTGCACCCCTCAAGGAATTTATCTAGGGGTATAGTTAGCATCTTGACACATGTCTTCTGCTATGTTTATTCGAGTGTGCCTGTGAAAGTGAAAATCTACTTTTTTTCTGAAAAAATATTTTAAAAAAAAGATATTTGCAAGGAATAAAGAATAAAAAGCACCCCAAAACTTGTAAAGCTACTTCTCCCGATTACAGCAATACCCCATATGTGGTACTAAACTGCTGTTTGGACCCACGGCAGAGCTCAGAAGGGAGGGAGCGCCATTTGGGTTTTGAAGCGCAGATTTTGCTGGATTGGTTTTCAGTGCCATGTCGCGTTTGAGGGAGCAAAACGGTGTAAACCCCCCAAAAGTGACCCCATTTTGTAGACTACACCCCTCAAGGAATGTTTCTAGGGCTATAGTTAGCATTTTGACCCCACAGTTTTTTTGCTGAATTTAGTGGAATTAGGCAGTGAAAATGAAAATCGACTTTTTTCTTAAAAAACAGAAATTTTTAATTTTTACAATGATTAAAGGAGAAAAATCACCCCAAAATTTGTAAAGCAATTTGTCCTGATTACAGCAATATGCCATATGTGGTAATAAACTGCTGTTTGGACCCACGGCAAGACTCAGAAGGGAAGGAACAATATTTGGCTTTTGGAGCTCAAATTTAGCTGGAATGGTTTTCGGGTGTCATGTCGCATTTGCAAAGCCGCTGAGGTACCAAAACAGTGGAAACCTCCCAAAAGTCCCTTTAGGGGACTGGAACGAGCGATCATTAGGTCGCTGGTACAATACACTGCAGTATTAATGTATTGCAGTATAATATCATTTTTACAAGCTCCTGTAACAGCGCGATCGCTGTTCCTGTCCATTAGTCCCGGGTGTCAGCTGTAATATACAGCGGACACCTGCAGAATATGGAGCGGGCGCAGCGCGTGAGCCCGCTCCATATATAACCCCCCGCAACACGACATGCTATTAAGTCGTGGTGCGCGAAGGCGTTAATGCGCAGCGGATGGTGCAAAGTGAAAATTAAAATTTTCCACTGATATGCCATTTTAACGCACAATATGTTGTGCCCAGTTTGTGCCACTGAAGACAAATACCTCATACAATGTTGAGCGGGTTCTCCCAGATATAAAATATCATATATGTGGATGTAAGCTGGTGTTTGGGCACGCTGTGGGGCTTAGAAGGGAGGGAGCGCCATTTGGCTTTTGGAGCGCAGAGTTTGCTTGGTAACTGTTCTGTTTGGGGTTTTGCTTTTATTTCAGTTTATGATGTGGGGGTATGTGTGAATTGGGCAGAGTACATCAGGACATAATAAGAGGGTATAATAATTCGGTAAATAAATAATAATCCGCAGATATGTGGCCAATGTCGCACTGATAAATGGCGCCTGATCTTATCAGCTTTTGGACACTGCATAATTTCTGTCGCTATATTCTGAGAGGCAGAACTTTTTTTTTTTTCTTCACCGGAGCCGTGCGAGGACTTATTTGTTGCGGGACAATCTGTAGTTTTCATTGGTACCATTTTAGGGTACATGTGATTTTTTTATCACTTTTTATTAGATTTTTTTTGGCAAGCAAAGTGACAAAAATACAATTCTGACAATGTTTTTTGTCTTTTTTTTTTTTACACTTTTCACCGTGCGCTATAAATGACATTTTACTTTATTCTGTGGGTCGATACGATTACGGCGATACCAGATGTATATAGTTTTTTTATGTTTTGTGGCATTTGCGCAATAAAATCACTCTTCAATTAAATTATTTATTTTTTGTGTCACCATATTCTGAGAGGCATAACTTTTTTATTTTTCAGTCAAAAAAGCGGTGTAAGGGCTTGTTTTTTGCGGGACGGGTTGTCGTTTTTATTGGTACTATTTTAGGGTACATGCGACTTTTTGATCACTTTTTATTCTATATTTTTGGAGGGTTGATGACCCAAAAAAATAGCGATTCTGACATTGTTTTTTAATTATTTTTTTTGCGCTGTTCACCGTGCGGGAAAAATAATATTATAGTTTTATAGTTTTGGTCGTTATGAACGCGGTGATAGCAAATATGTGTACTTTTTTTAACATTTTCATTTTTTCCCTATAATAAAAGACTTATTATAGGGAAAAAAAAGCATTTTTTGTTTTTGTAACTTTTATAACTTGTTTTTACACTTTTATAAAAAAAATTTATTACTTTTACTTTTTACTTGAAGACTGGCAACACTGATCGCTGCTATAATACATTACACTACCTAGGTAGTGTAACGTATTATATACTGTCAGTGTGACGCTGAGAGTCACACTGACAGGAAGCTTATGAGGACCGGCCTCCGGCTGGTTCTCATAGGCTGCTGTGCATGGCAGACCCGGGGGCCGTTGTATGGCCTCCGGTTCTGCCTTATAACCGACTGCAGCACCCGCAATCGGTCCCCGGGAAAGTTTGTTGTAGCAACAAACTTTCCAGTTTGTTGTAGTAACAAACTTTCCAGTTCGTTGCTACAACAAGCTTTCCCTGCGACCACATGACCGGGACCTGAACCAATTAGGTCCCGGTCATGACTCCAGGACCAGAGGCAGGGGTTAACAGCGCGATCCGGGTGTCAGCGCTACTCTGAGACACCCGGATCGCGCTTTTAACACCCACAGTGAATTCACACCCACAGTGAATTCACATCGGCACTGCACAGAGCCCAGCAAATGCCAACGTGAATATACAGTGGGCGGTCGGGAAGCGGTTAAAAACACATATATTCTGATGTATCAGGAAGATACTATCACACCTCTGCGGGTCTAGAACTCATATCTAGCCTGAGTGTTTTCAGTAATTAATATAAATATTAATTACCTGTCTTGTGATTCCTTTCTTGCTGCTACCAGGATTATATGTCACGTTCCTTCTTCTCACTGGAATCAGTCATCTGTAAAGAATCAAAGGTGTGATAATATGTTCCTGATAAATGTTATAGACACTTATATGTATAACACACTAGGGCCATAATTATTTATCTCAGGTATAATGTACAAATAGAAAATAAAGAAAAAGACGACACTAAGGACCTGTTCACATCACCGTTGCCCTTCCGTTGAGGGGTTCCGTCGGAGGTTTCCGTCGGGTTAACCCCTCAAAAATGAAACAAAATAACATGCCCCCCCTTGCCTGTGCTGTATGGCAAAACCCCATTTTATGGTCAAAATTAGAATAACAAGTGTATTCTATTGTAAGGCCCCTTGGGTGCCTAGAATTATGGAGCTTATGGGTATATTGCTTATATAGTTTAAATTAATGTTTATTATCAATGTAATCTTAAATGGTTAACACAATTATTTTTTCTGAGTCGTTATAAAGGGTTACCTGTGCCTAGTAGGCAACAGTTCTCCAAAAAGATTCAGGATTGTTACCACATAGGGTCCTCAGTGGTGGAGTGAATGCAACGGCGTGGAAATCCACTTATTAAGTGTTATCCTCTAAAAATAGTTCCTCAACCCCCCCCCCCCTTTCCCTGCATGTGGCATGGCTGGAAGTTCCCAGCTTGCAGTAAAGTGGTCTGGGGATGTGGGACAGCGCTGGTGTAGAGGAAGGAGGAGTCAGTCCTTGTACTGCACCCTCATCTAAAAGGTCCATGAGGCAGGGTTCTGCTCTACCCCTGAGGAAGCAGTAGGTGCATGGATGGCTCGAGGTGTGGTGGGAGGAGCAGTCCTGTGGTTATAATGTACAGGCAGACTATGGAGGGCAGTCGGTAGCATCAGTGGTGAGACAGGTGTAGACTCCAAAGGGATTTTATTGCCCCCTCCTTGCTGCTCGTGGGAGAGACCGTTGTCCTAGGATAAGGCCGAAGACTGCCTCCTATTGCAACATTGGGATCTGCAGCTGACCACGGTCAAGAGACTGGTCGTCCAGCTGCTGGAACAATCTTGGAGGCACCCTTGGGTGATTCCGGGATACCTGTGAGTGGTGAGTCACCTTCATGTTTGGCTGCGTAGTCAAGCACAAATGTGTTGACGGATGTGGATTTGTTCTCTGTTTTAAAGGACAACTTGGGCTTGTTTGGGTGGCAAAGGGTGGAGTATAAGCTCTGCCAGTAAAGCCAGTAGGTTAATACCCCGCCTGACTAGATGGTTTGTACAGATTAACCTTTTGTGGCTTATTATTCTGTGGTGTGGCTCCTCTGGGAATTTACCTGTCCACCAATATAGGGGACACGATCCACAGACGAGAATTTGTGATATTTGGGTTCAGTGGATCACGTAATGGTGGACAAAGAGCATATTGTGGACAAGAAGCTTAGTTTTGAGAGAGGGTCTGAGAAAAATTTCAAAGTGGTAAAGACCTGTACGATGTAACCTGTCATTTAAAACGAGATAGCCTTGCTGTAAATATCACAGAGACGCTACATAAGTGTCAGGATTGTGAATAGACATGACGTCCTAGCTGGAGGTAATGTATAATCACTTTCAGGAAGCTTGAGTAACGTTATAATGTGTTTATGTGGCTGCACATAGCGATATAGCTATATCACTATGTGCTGTGTAAATGAATGGGGAGAAGTGTATGACGCTGATTGGTCATTGATTGGTCAGCGCCATACACTTCTCTCCACAACGCCCACTTAGTCAAAAAGTAAAACACGCCCAGTTGTCCATTAAGAAACTGATTAGCATGAAGCTAAAATAGGTCATAACTCCTTCAAAAATGATTGTTTTTCTAAATAAAAAACACTGCTGTAATCTACATTACAGCGCCGATCATATTATGTAGACGATAGGCCACTTATAATGTGAGCCCAGAGCTGGGCAGAGGGCGGTCATGACGGGTCTGGACCTGCAAGGGGTCATTTAGAGGGGTATTTTGGTTATAGGTTGGTGGGTGGGTTTGAGACAGGAATTGTGCTAGGGGGTTGTGAGCATTGGGGGTGGAGTTAATGGGATGTATATATAGTGGGATAAGCAGGGAAGCCATGTTATGGCTTGAACATTTTTGTCAAGAATAGAGGTGTGCAGCCAGTGTCATGGTAGTTGTTTTCTGGTCAGTTTTAGGGCCTAGAGTTATGGAGGGTTTAGAGCAGTTAATTGCTAGGGTTAGGGAGCAGGCAGCTGATAAGGGGCTGGAGTGGGTCCAGGAGCAGCTAGGGGCTTTAGCAGGCTCCCCGGCGGGGCGTCCCCCCAGAGCCCGACGTTCACAGCCTCTTGAACGCTTGAGCCCCTCTGCTTCCCCAGCCCCCCGGCGCAGACGGAGGAGTGTGACTCCCCCCTTACCTGTTTCCGCGGTAGTGGTCCCTGGTGTGACAGATCCGGTGGCTGGCGACGGTGGCGTTGTTCCGGTGTCGGGGACTGGAGCCATGGCGGTGTCGGGAGCGGCGGCAGCAGTGGAGAGTCCAGGAGTGAGAGGCCGAGGTGCTTATCGCCGGGTGTCCAGTCGGGGCCAGCGCAGCACAGTACGTGTGCCTGAGGAGCGACGTGGAGATGGACGTTGAGGGAAGCGGTGGTGCAGCGGCGGGGAGCAGTCCCCCTCCTTTCCAGTGTGGTGAGCTCGTTCAGGGAGCCTTTCAGGAGTTCTTCTGTGGGGCCGGAGGCAAGCCAGGACTCTGCGGCTGTCACGGTGAGTGCCTTCAGCGCTGCTAGAGCGCCATCTGCTAGGTCAGGGGCCAGTGTGCATAGTACACCCGTTAGCATAGGTGATTTGGCGCCATCTAGTCGCCGTTCGGAACATTGCAGTGTCGGAGGTAGGCCGTCGCCACCTGCTGTTCAGGAAAATTATTACATCATGGTGGCAGGCCTGCGCCACCTCCTGGCCATTTTCGTTATAGCAGCAGTAGTGGTAGGTCTGCACTGACTGCTGAATATGTACAAAATTTGCATCATCCAGCGCCTCCTGAGGGTGACGTTGGCCAGGTGGCAGGTGTTTCGTCTGTTTATTTGCCGTTCCAGGTGTCGTCAGGACGGGAGTCCGGTGTAGAAGCGGCCCATGCTTTGCGGCGGGCACTCGGGGTGCCTAGGATGCTCGGTCAGGAGACGACTTCGGTGGATTCAGGACGGACAGCCCCGTTAGTGTCTGGCGACGGGCAGCCTTCTGGTGAGTCACAGCGTTTACACACCATACACGTGGGCAGTAATTTTAGTAATGAGAGTAGTCTAGTGGGGCAAGTACCTGTAGGTTGCGGTTCTACGGGGGATTTGTCAGTCACGAGTGGAGTTTGGGGAAATTTGTTAGATGGGTTACGTCAGTTGTTAGCTTCAGTTGATACTTCTCGTGGGTCACAGCTAGCAGGTCCCGTTGGAGCTTGGTCAGCGCAGGGACATTTAGAGGGGGGTTCTCGTAGGGAGAGTACTGCGAGTGCTGAGGCAGGCTCTTCGTCATTTAACGCCTTAGACGGAGAAGGTAGATGGGGCTAATAAGCCCTTGCCAGTTTCGGATACTGCAAAGGGGAGCATGTACATTTGCTTTGAAGGACCATTAGGGGCCCACTTAAAGCCAGAGCTCCGTGAAAAGATTTGGAAAAGGGAGAATTTGGATATTTTTACTTTATTGCCGTTGGAGCGATTTAGTGTGGAACGGTGGGAAAAGGGCAAGGAACATCGTAAGGAGGCGGATGATGAGAGAAGACGGTATAGGCTGATTCCGCGCACATTTGGGAATTGGCTACAAGCTTTTTCATCATGGCTAGCGTTATAGGGGAGAAATGCCCAGAACATTGTTCCGGTTTATTTTGTTACTTGGATTCTATTTGGGAGGCTTATAGAACGTATGAGGGTACTGCTTGGCTTAAATTTGACGAGCAGTTTCGTCAGCGTATGGCGGTTCAGTCATCCCTGCGGTGGGATCATAAGGACATAAGCTTTTGGATGCACCTTATGACTACACCAAAGGGGGCTGGTCAGGGGGGTCATGTTGAAGTCGCGAGTTTGCATAACCCCTTTCAGTCTAGATCAGCGGGTTCGTCGGGGAGTTTTAAGAAAGGGGTCTGCTGACTCTACAACGAGAGCACCTGTAAATGGGGAACTAATTGTGTCTATAGACACGAATGTGCCGGGTATGGGGGTGGTAACCACCCCGTCTTCAAGTGTTTTAAGCGGGCACGAGGAGGCACGACGAAGCCAGGGGATGGTACTGCTAAAGGAGGTGAGTCCAGTAAACCTCAACGCTATGACGCCTTGGCTAAAGAGGTACCCCGGCAATGAGAGGGCGCAGCTGTTATTGAACGGTTTTGGGGACGGATTTAGGATTCCGTTCTCCCCGGGGGTGGGTGTTTTGATGGCTAATAATCTGCGTTCGGTGCGGGATCATCCAGAAGTGGTACGAGACAAGTTGCTGAAGGAAGTTTTGTTGGGTAGAATGTTAGGCCCCTTTTCTGATTTTCCTATTTCCAATTTGCGTGTCTCCCCGCTGGGGGTTGTCCCCAAGAAGGAGGCGGGCAAATTTCGGCTTATACATCATTTATTTTATCCGAAGGGTTCTTCGGTAAATGATGATATTGATGAGTCTTTGGCGCGGGATTCCTATACGTCATTTGATGAGGCGGTTCATTTGGTTAGGACGGCGGGGCAAGGGGCGCTTATGGCTAAGGTGGATGTGGAGTCTGCATTTCGCCTTTTGCCAGTGAACCCAGAATCCATGCACTTGCTGGGGTGCTCGTTTGATGGCCTTTTTTATATTGATAGGTGCCTTCCTATGGGGTGCTCTATTCCTTGTGCCTATTTCGAAGCCTTCAGCACATTTTTGGAGTCGGTGGTCCATGAACGAGCCGGCTCTAAAGCAGTTATTCATTATTTGGATGACTTCTTTTGTGTGTGCCCTGCGGCTCGGCGGTCGTGTGCAATATTGTTATGGGCAGTGATGGATGTTTTTGTTGACTTTGGGGTTCCGTTGGCGTTTGAAAAAACCGAAGGACCAACCACTACAATCTGTTTTTTGGGAATTGAAATTGATTCCCAGGCAATGGAATGTAGGTTGCCAGAGGCAAAACGTATTAATCTGCGAGCAACAGTGCAGGAGGCTCTGGTGAGAACAAAAATCACACTGCGGCTCCTGCAATCTTTATTGGGGAAACTCAATTTTGCCTGTAGAATTATGCCAATGGGCCGTGTTTTTTGTAGGCGCTTAGCACAAGCAACTGCTGGTGTTAGATGTCCCCACCATTTTATTCGCCTTGGCAAGGAGCATAAGGCGGATTTGAGGGTTTGGGATTCCTTTTTGGTAAAATATAACGGCAGATCATTATGGATTGCAGAGGGAGTTTCGAATGTGGAGATGCAATTGTGTACTAATGCTTCCGCTTCTATCGGTTTCGGGGCGTATTTTCAGGGAAAATGGTGTGTTGGTACTTGGCCACTAGAGTGGAGGGAGTGTGGTTTGACGGGTAATCTTTGTTTTCTGGAGTTGTTTCCCATTCTTGTTGCGGTGGAAATTTGGGGACAGCTTTTGTCCAATCGGTCAGTGGTTTTTCACTGTGATAACATGGTGGTCGTGTGCGCTATTAATAGTTTGTCCGCCAATTCCCCCCCGGTGATTACAGTGCTACGCCAGTTGGTCCTGCTGTGTTTGAGATGGAACATTCTATTTAGGGCTCATCATGTTCCTGGAGTTTCCAATGACATTGCAGATGCTTTATCTCGATTGCAGTGGGATAGTTTCCGTTGGCTAGCTCCAGAGGCGGAGAGGGATCCGGTTTATTGCCCCGAGCACCTTTGGAGGGTGGTGTCGCTCGTCTGATATGGTGGGCGAAGCGTTCGCTGGCCCCTGCTACGTGGGATGCTTATACCACGATCTGGGTGAGATGGTTCCAGCTGGAGGATTTGTGGTGTAGTCAAGGGAGTCCTTTTAGTGCCTTAGAGGGGATGTTTTGTTTTTTGTTATCTCTTATGGAGAGTGGATCTTCAGCTTCCTCTGTTGTTAAGTCGGTAGCGGCACTTTCCTTTTTCTTTAAGTTAATTGGTTGTACGGATGTTACTAAGCATTTTTTGATACGGCGGGCTCTGCAGGGTTCTCAAAAAGGGCATGACGGGCAGGATAAGCGTGGGCCCGTGTCTTTTGCAATGTTGGAGGGACTTTTGTTAGGGAGCTGCCAGGTACTACGTCTAGTTATACTCCTGGGATTAATCAATCCACACCTGAGGCCAGACCTGTTCGACTGACACCCTCTCCCACCAACCAGGGTGGCAGGCTCAGGAGTGGGAGAGCCTATCGCGGCCTGGTCAGTCGGAGGTAACTCCGCCCCCTGTCCTTTATTACCTGCTGTGTTCTCCTCCTCAGTGCTTGTAATTCTTTTGGATTCCTGGCCCCACTGCTGCTTGCTCCAGCCTGCTTCTGCCGTGCTTCTGCCTTGCTGCTGTTCTGCTTAACCTGCTTTGCTTTGCCTCCGGCTTGCTTCCTCATCCGTGCTCACTTGGGTATACTCCACCTTATCCTGGTCCTGACTACTCATTCTCCGCTCCGTTTCCTCGCGGCGTTCCGTGGGCTACTGCCCCTTCCCTTGCGTGTTCCCTGTTTGTTTTCCCGTGCACTTAGACAGCGTAGGGACCGCCGCCCAGTTGTACCCCGTCGCCTAGGGCGGGTCGTTGCAAGTAGGCAGGGACAGGGCGGTGGGTAGATTAGGGCTCACTTTCCCTTCACCTCCTTCCTGCCATTACAACTTTATTCTCAGTTGCACAGGATATCCCATTCAGATTATGAGAAGTTGTTGTTTCAATTGGCTTTCTCTTGGGCTTTCTATGGGGCTTTTAGGCTTGGTGAATTGGTTAGTCCCTCAAAACGGGTGCAGGGCGGTATTCAAGTAACCAATGTGTTTTTTTCAGGATAGTGTGTTGAGAATAATGTTGTATCATTCAAAAACTGACAGGAATGGAAAAGGTTTTGAGATTTGTTTGACTAAAATTCATGAGGGGGAATCATGCCCAGTGGGGTGTTTTCTGCGTTTCATGGCTGTGTGTCCTCAGGGATTTTCCTCTTTGCTGGTGCATGCGGATGGTTCAGCGTTGTCCAGATATCAATTTATTGCTGTCTTTAAGAAGTGCGTACAAGGGTTGGGTCTTTCACATCTGGATTACAGCTCTCGTTCTTTTAGTATTGGAGCTGCTACTGAGGCTTCTCGTTTTGGGCTCGACACTGTTTCAGTTAAGAGGATTGGTCGCTGGAAGTCCAGCCGCTTTCGTTCCTCTGTTAGGCTGCATTTGCTGGAATGTTGATTTCTTTATCTTGGGTTTATTTTGTGTGGGGGGGATGTCATTCTTTTTCTGTGTGACTAATTTTCTGTTGCTTTCAGGTTCTGCCATATGTGTGGTTTGGTTTCTTGGCCATTCCTATATTTACTGGGCTGAAAGGAGTGCCCGTGTGCGTCCGAATGGTAGGTATTTGGGTTTAGATCCGGATGAGGTGGAGGTACACTGGTTCGGAGTTCGTAGCCTGACCTGGGATCAGGTAAGGCCTTTGTTTCAGGATGCGGGTAGGTCCAGGGGTCTACCTGACATCTTGATAATTCATGCAGGGGGTAATTACATTATCCCATGCGGAACCTCATTAAGAACATTAAGAGGGACTTCTTATGTTTTGTAGACACCCATCCTGGGCTTTTGATTATCTGGTCCGAAATTCTACAGTGGGTAAAATGGCGCAATGCGCAGTCAGTTTCGGCGCTGAATAGGACCAGAGTTAAGATTAATAAGACAGTGGCCAAGTTTATTCGCCTAAATGGTGTGTTGGTAGTTCATCACCGACTGTTGGAGGATCGGGGCGCGTACATTGGAAAGGATGGGGTTCACTTAACGGATGTGGGCCTGGATGTTTTTAATTTTGGCCTCCAAGAAGGCCTGGAGTTGGGTTTTCAAGTGTGGCGGCGCATGAAAATTTAAGGAGTCAAGTTTTCATGCTGTGGTGGGTCCTTGGCAACGCTATTTATGTTTTTATATATTGCTGTCTTTGACACAATATATTGGTTTTATTTTAAAGCTATGGATTTGGGCTTCTCTAAGGGGCGGACCCTGGGAAGCGTGGTGCTTTAGCATACTCGTGGTGACGCCACTGTAGCTTATATGGTCACGGCTAATGGTTTAAGGGTATTGCTTTATTTATGTTTTGGAGGTTGTCAAGGACTTAGCCACATAATGTTAATATGTTAATTATGTTTATGATATGTTTATACTTGTTTATTATATATTCTCAGGTTCTGTAAAATAAATCATCTAATAAAACTGTGACAAGCACCTTCCAATTTTAATTGTGTCGTTGTATATTTATTAGATAGGAGGGTGTTTGTGTGGCCCCTTGTCGCCCTTGTACCGTCATGTGAGCCCAGAGCTAAGCAGAGCTGGGCAGAGGGCGGTCATGACGGGTCTGGGCATGCAAGGGGTCATTTAGAGGGGTATTTTGGTTATAGGTTGGTGGGTGGGTTTGAGTCAGGAATTGTGCTAGGGGGTTGTGAGCATTGGAGGTGGGGTTAAGGGGATGTTTATATAGTGGGATAAGCAGGGAAGCCATTTTATGGCTTGAAAAATTTTGTCCCGCCTGCCCTTCCGTTAATTTTTCTTTTGAGCGGAGATGAGCGGTCACTATACGCATATACACTTCCATTGCGATGCTGCCACCTAGTGGCCAGGAAGCATTTTTATGTGTTGTTTTAGTCATAGAACCCGTGCTTACATGTTCTGAGCTGTGCAGATGCTCACGTCAGTAAAGCTCACTGCTATGTAACACTGTTCAGACAATGGTGGCTGACCCTGTTTATTGCAGGCACCGTGAAAACCGGCTCGGGCACTGTCTTTAATATTTACTTTAGTGTGCAAGAACAGTGTAGTATGGGCAAGTAATCAGTTTCGGAACATTGAATAACTCACAAAGGGGCTCTTTTTAAATTTGATAAAAGGCGACTGTTCCCACCTAATGGGTTCAGATGCAAGGGCTGCGACCCATAAATCAGCAACTATTGTGCCAGCAGGGCTGAGTATGCCCTGAAGCCAGAGAGGGCCCATTGCTGTGGCGGTGCAGTGCAGGAACCTCCCCACAGATGATTGCTGTGAAAGAGGCAGCATTGGATGTAACAAGTGGAAGTTGCGTGAAGCCTCCCTGTTATTTAGTTGCTGAGACGATGGGTTACACCTGTATCAGGGAAGAGTCAGAGCTCTGTCCCAAGGAAACCAAGCTGGTAAAACCCCATTTCCTGCATTGCCTGAAATTGCCGCCATTTTGTGTAATATTTTAAGTGACTGTGCCTCTCTGCTAAGAACAGTTTTTTGTATTTCCTTTTGCAAACATTACCGGCCTACTAAAAGAAACCTGCATCAAACCTGGGTTTCTTGTCATCATACTGCCAGTAACAATGCAAGGGCAAATACATTACTCGCCCTCACTAGCCTCCGCTCATGCCAAATTCTATGGCCAAAAGGACCATAACAATTTTATTCTATTGGAAATAAAAGGTGGATTTCTGACTTTAGGGAACAGAGGGTAAAATAATAGTCATGTTCCTCACCTCTGTACCTGAGGTATGGTACAATTTGTCCCGTAAAAATTAAGCCCTCATATGGCTGTGTCAACGAAAAAATTATGACTTTTGGAAGGCGGGGAAGAAAAAAACAAAAACATAAAAATGAAACTTAGCCTGATCCTAAAAGGGTTAATCGAAGACTGAATAGCTATTAAAAATTATATTAAAAATAAAAGGGGAGTCCTGACTACAAAACAGAGGGTAAAGAACAGAGATGTTCCTCACCTCTGTACCTCAGATATGGTTGTGTTATACTAGATATTGTCTATAGAAGATATACATGTTAAAAAGACATATATTCTGATGTATCAGGAAGATACTATCACACCTCTGCGGGTCTAGAACTCATATCTAGCCTGAGTGTTATCAGTAATTAATATAAATATTAATTATCTGTCTTGTGATTCCTTTCTTGCTGCTGACAGGATTATATGTCACGTTCCTTCTTCTCACTAGGATCAGTCATCTGTAAAGAATCAAAGGTGTGATAATATGTTCCTGATACATGTCATAGACACTTATATGTATAACACACTAGGGCCATAATTATTTATCTCAGGTATAATGTACAAATAGAAAATAAAGAAAAAGACGACATTAAGGACCTGTTCACATCACCGTTGCCCTTCCGTTGAGGGATTCCGTCTGAGGTTTCCGTCGGGTTAACCCCTCAAAAATGAAACAAAATAACATGTCCCCCCCTTGCCTGTGCTGTATGGCAAAACCCCATTTTATGGTCAAAAGTAGCATAACAAGTGTATTCTATTGTAAGGCCCCTTGGGTGCCTGGAATTATGGAGCTTATGGGTATATTGCTTATATAGTTTAAATTAATGGTTATTATCAATGTAATCTTAAATGGTTAACACAATTATTTTGTCAGTTATAAATGGTTACCAGTGCCTAGTAGGCAACAGTTCTCAAAAAAGATTCAGGATTGTTACCACACAGGGTCCTCAGTGGTGGAGTGGATGCAACGGCGTGGAAATCCACTTTTTAAGGGATGGCTGGAGTCTGGCAGCTGGTGTCCATTTTCCCAAAGCAAAGGAGCTGAGGAGCCCTTTCCAAAAGCTTATGGACTGTTATTGTTGTCCCATGCTTTGTAGAGGGATGTGTTATCCTCTAAAAAGAGTTCCTCCACCCCCCCCCCCCCCTTCCCTGCATGTGGCATGGTCGGAAGTTCCCGGCTTGCAGTAAAGTGGTCCGGGGATGTGGGACAGCGCTGATGTAGAGGAAGGAGGAGTCAGTCCTTACATTGCACCCTCATCTAACAGGTCCATGAGGCAGGGTTCTGCTCTAAACCCTGAGGAAGCAGTAGAGGCATGGATGGCTCGAGGTGTGGTGGGAGAAGCAGTCCTGTGATTATAATGTACAGGCAGACTATGGAGGGCAGTCGGTAGCATCAGTGGTGAGACAGGTGTAGACTCCAAAGGGAATTTATTGCCCCCTCCTTGCTGCTGGTGGGAGAGACCGTTGTCATAGGATACGGACGAAGACTGCCTCCTATTGCATCATTGGGATCTGCAGCTGACCACGGTCAAGAGACTGGTCGTCCAGCTGCTGGAACAATCTTGGAGGCACCCTTGGGTGATGCCAGGATTCCTGTGAGTGGTGAGTCACCTTCATGTTTGGCTGCGTAGTCAAGCACAAATGTGTTGACGGATGAGGATTTGTTCTCTGTTTTAAAGGACAACTTGGGCTTGTTTGGGTGGCAAAGGGTGGAGTATAAGCTCTGCCAGTAAAGCCAGTAGGTTAATACCCCGCCTGACTAGATGGTTTGTACAGATTAACCTTTTGTGGCTTATTACTCTGTGGAGTGGCTCCTCTGGGAATTTACCTGTCCACCAATATAGGGGACAAGATCCACAGACGAGAATTTGTGATATTTGGTTTCAGTGTATCACGTAATGGTGGACAAAGAGCGTATTGTGGACAAGAAGCTTAGTTTTGAGAGAGGGTCTGAGAAAAATTTCAAAGTGGTAAAGACCTGTACGATGTAACCTGTCATTTAAACGAGATTACGCTTGCCTTGCTGTAAATATTACAGAGACGCTACATAAGTGTCAGGATTGTGAATAGACATGACGTCCTGGCTGGAGGTAATGTATATTCACTGTCAGGACACTTGAGTAACGTTATAGTGTGTTTATGAGGCTGCACATAGCGATATAGCTATATCGCTATGTGCTGTGTAAATGAATGGGGAGAAGTGTATGACACTGATTGGTCAGCATCATACACTTCTCTCCACAATGCCCACTTGGTCAAAAAGTAAAACACGCCCAGTTGTCCATTAAGAAACTCATTAGCATGAAGCTAAAATAGGTCATAACTCTGTAAAAAATTATTGTTTTTCTAAATAAAAAACACTGCTGTAATCTACATTACAGCGCCGATCATATTATGTAGACGATAGGCCACTTATAATGTGAGCCCAGAGCTAAGCAGAGCTGGGCAGAGGGCGGTCATGACGGGTCTGGGACTGCAAGGGGTCATTTAGAGGGGTATTTTGGTTATAGGTTTGTGGGTGGGTTTGAGTCAGGAATTGTGCTAGGGGGTTGTGAGCATTGGGGGTGGAGTTAATGGGATGTATATATAGTGGGATAAGAAGGGAAGCCATGTTATGGCTTGAAAAATTTTGTCAAGGATAGAGGTGTGCAGCCAGTGTCAGGGTAGCTGTTTTCTGGTCAGTTTTAGGGCCGTAGAGTTATGGAGGGTTTAGAGCAGTTAATTGTTAGGGTTAGGGAGGAGGCAGCTGATAAGGGGCTGAAGTGGGTCCAGGAGCAGATAGGGGCTTTAGCAGATAGGGCCCGACGTTCACAGCCTCCTGAACGCTTGAGCAAGGGCCAGTGTGCATAGTACACCCGTTAGCATGGGTGATTTGGCGCCATTTAGTGCCCGTTCGGAACATTGCAGTGTCGGTGGTAGGCCGGCGCCAGCTACTGTTCAGGAAAATTATTACATCGTGGTGGCAGGCCTGCGCCACCTCCTGGCCATTTTCGTTATAGCAGCAGTAGTGCTAGGTCTGCACAGTCTGCTGAATATGTACAAAATTTGCATCATCCAGCGCCTCCTGAGGATGACGTTGGCCAGGTGGCAGGTGTTTTGTCTGTTTATTTGCCGTTCCAGGTGTTGTCGGGACGGGAGTCCGGTGTAGAAGCGGCCGATGCTTTGCGGCGGGCACTCGGGTGCCTAGGATGCACGGTCAGGAGACGGCTTCGGTGGATTCAGGACGGACGGCCCCGTTAGTGTCTGGCGACGGGCAGCCTTCTGGTGAGTCACAGCGTTTACACACCATACACGTGGGCAGTAATTTTAGTAATGAGAGTAGTCTAGTGGGGCAAGTACCTGTAGGTTGCGGTTCTACGGGGGATTTGTCAGTCACGAGTGGAGTTTGGGGAAATTTGTTAGATGGGTTACGTCAGTTGTTAGCTTTAGTTGATACTTCTCGTGGGTCACAGCTAGCAGGTCCCGTTGGAGCTTGGTCAGCGCAGGGACAGTTAGAGGGGGGTTCTCGTAGGGAGAGTACTGCGAGTGCTGAGGCAGGCTCTTCGTCATTTAATGCCTTAGATGCTGGGGTCCAGACGGAGAAGGTAGATGGGGCTAATAAGCCCTTGCCAGTTTTAGATACTGCAAAGGGGAGCATGTACATTTGCTTTGAAGGTCCATTAGGTGCCCACTTAAAGCCAGTGATCCGTGAAAAGATTTGGAAAAGGGAGAATTTGGATATTTTTACTTTATTGCCGTTGGAGCGATTTAGTGTGGAACGGTGGGAAAAGGGCAAGGAACATCGTAAGGAGGAGGAAACCTTTGGATGCGCCTTATGACTACACCAAAGGGGGCTGGTCAGGGGGGTCATGTTGAAGTTGCGGGTTTGCATAACCCCTTTCAGTCCTCACCCGGCGGGTCTAGATCAGCGGGTTCGTCGGGGAGTTTTAAAAAAGGGGTCTGCTGACTCTACAACGAGAGCACCTGTAAATGGGGAACTAATTGTGTCTATAGACACGAATGTGCCGGGTGTAGGGGTGGTAACCACACCGTCTTCAAGTGTTTTAAGCGGGCACGAGGAGGCACGACGAAGCCAGGGGATGGTTCTGCTGAAGGGGGTGAGTCCAGTGAACCTCGACGCTATGACGCCTTGGCTAAAGAGGTACCCCGATAATGAGAGGGCGCAGCTGTTATTGAACGGTTTTGGGGACGGATTTAGGATTCCATTCTCCCCGGGGATGGGTTTTTTGATTGGTAATAATCTGCGTTCGGTGCGGGATCATCCAGAAGTGGTACGAGACAAGTTGCTGAAGGAAGTTTTGTTGGGTAGAATGTTAGGCCCCTTTTCTGATGTTCCTATTTCCAATTTGCATGTCTTCCCGCTGGGGGTTGTCCCCAAGAAGGAGGCGGGCAAATTTCGGCTTATACATCATTTATCTTATCTGAAGGGTTCTTCGGTAAATGATGATATTGATGAGTCTTTGACGCGGGTTTCCTATACGTCATTTGATGAGGCGGTTTGTTTGGTTAGGACGGCGGGGCAAGGGGCGCTTATGGCTAAGGTGGATGTGGAGTCTGCATTTTGCCTTTTGCCGGTGCACCCAGAATGCATGCACTTGCTGGGGTGCTCGTTTGATGGCCTTTTTTATATTGATAGGTGCCTTCCTATGGGGTGCTCTATTTCTTGTGCCTATTTCGAAGCCTTCAGCACGTTTTTGGAGTGGGTGGTCCGTAAACGAGCCGGCTCTAAAGAAGTTATTCATTATTTGGATGACTTCTTTTGTGTGGGCCCTGCGGCTCAGCCGTCGTGTGCAATATTGTTATGGGCAGTGATGGATGTTTTTGTTGACTTTGGGGTTCCGTTGGCATTTGAAACAACAGAAGGACCAACCACAACGATCTGTTTTAAGGGAATTGAAATTGATTCCCAGGCAATGGAATGTAGGTTGCAAGAGGCAAAACTTATTGATATGTGGGCAACGGTGCAGGAGGCTCTGGTGAGAACAAAAATCACCCTGCGGCTCCTTCAATCTTTATTGGGGAAACTCAATTTGGCTGTAGAATTATGCCCATGGGCCGTGTTTCTTGTAGGCGCTTAGCACAAGCAACTGCTGGTGTTAGATGTCCCCACCATTTTATTCGCCTTGGCAAGGAGCATAAGGCGGATTTGAGGGTTTGGGATTCCTTTTTGGTAAAATATAACGGCAGATCATTATGGATTGCAGAGGGAGTTTCGAATGTGGAGATGCAATTGTGTACTAATGCTTCCGCTTCTATCGGTTTCGGGGCGTATTTTCAGGGAAAATGGTGTGTTGATACTTTGCCACTAGAGTGGAGGGAGTGTGGTTTGACGGGTAATCTTTGTTTTCTGGAGTTGTTTCCCATTCTTGTTGCGGTGGAAATTTGGGGACCGCTTTTGTCCAATCGGTCAGTGGTTTTTCACTTTGATAACAAGGCTATTTAGGGCTCATCATGTTCCTGGAGTTTCCAATGACATTGCAGATGCTTTATCTCGATTGCAGTGGGATCGTTTCCGTTGGCTACCTCCAGAGGCGGAGAGGGATCCAGTTTCTTGCCCCGAGCACCTTTGGAGGGTGGTGTTGCTCGTCTGATATGGTGGGCAAAGCGTTCGCTGGCCCCTGCTACGTGGGATGCTTATACCAAGATCTGGGTGAGATGGTTCCAGCTGGAGGATTCGTGGTGTAGTCAAGGGAGTCCTTTTAGTGCCTTAGAGGGGATGTTTTGTTTTTTGTTATCTCTTATGGAGAGTGGATCTTCAGCTTCCTCTGTTGTTAAGTCGGTAGCGGCACTTTCCTTTTTCTTTAAGTTAATTGGTTGTACGGATGTTACTAAGCATTTTTTGATACGGCGGGCTCTGCAGGGTTTTCAAAAAGGGCATGTCGGGCAGGATAAGCGTGGGCCGGTGTCTTTTGCAATGTTGGAGGGACATTTTATCAGTTGCACAGATATCCCATTCAGATTATGAGAGGTTGTTGTTTCAATTCGCTTTCTCTTGGGCTTTCTATGGGGCTTTTAGGGTTGACAAATTGGTTAGTCCCTCAAAACGGGTGCAGGGCGGTATTCAAGTAACCGATGTGTTTTTTTCAGGATAGTGTGTTGAGAATAATGTTGTATCATTCAAAAACTGACAGGAATGGAAAAGGTTTTGAGATTTGTTTGACTAAAATTCATGAGGGGGAATCGTGCCCAGTGGGGTGTTTTCTGCGTTTCATGGCTATGTGTCCTCAGTGATTTTCCTCTTTGCTGGTACATGCGGATGGTTCAGCGTTGTCCAGATATCAATTTATTGCTGTCTTTAAGAAATGCGTACAAGGGTTGGGCCTTTCACATCTGGATTACAGCTCTCATTCTTTTAGGATTGGAGCTGCTACTGAGGTTTCTCGTTTTGGGCTCGACACTGCTTCAGTTAAGAGGATTGGCCGCTGGGAGTCCAGCCGCTTTCGTTCCTATGTTAGGCTGCATTTGCTGGAATGTTGATTTCTTTATCTTGGGTTTATTTTGGGGGGGGGGATGTCATTCTTGTTCTGTGTGACTAATTTTCTGTTGCTTTCAGGGTCTGCAAAACGTATGGTTTGGCTTCTTGGCCATTCCTATATTTACAGGGCTGAAAGGCGTGCCCGTGTGCGTCCAAATGGTAGGTATTTGGGTATAGATCCGGTTGAGGTGGAGGTACACTGGTTCGGAGTTCGTGGCCTGACCTGGGATCAGGTAAGGCCTTTGTTTCAGGTTGCGGTTAGGTCCTGGGGTCTACCTGATATCTTGATAATTCATGCAGGGGGTAATGACATCGGGAGTTATCCCATGCGGAACAACATTAAGAGGGACTTCTTATGTTTTGTAGACACCCATCCTGGGCTTTTGATTATCTGGTCCGAAATTGTACAGCGGTTAAAATGGCGCAATGCGCAATCAGTGTCGGCGCTGAATGTGACCAGAGTTAAAATTAATAAGACAGTGGGCAAGTTTGTTCGCCTAAATGGAGGGTTGGGAGTTCATCACCGACTATTGGAGGATCGGGGCGCGTACATTGGAAAGTATGGGGTTCACTTAACGGATGTGGGCCTGGATGTTTTTAATTTTGGCCTCCAAGAAGGCCTGGAGTTGGGTTTTCAAGTGTGGCGGCGCATGAAAATTTAAGGAGTCAAGTTTTCATGCTGTGGCGGGTCCTTAGCAACGCTATTTATGTTTTTATATATTGCTGTCTTTGACACAATATATTGGTTTTATTTTAAAGCTATGGATTTGGGCTTCTCTAAGGGGCGGACCCTGGGAAGCGTGGTGCTTTAACATACATGTGGTGACGCCACTGTAGCTTATATGGTCACGGCTAGTGGTTTAAGGGTATTGCTTTATTTATGTTTTGGAGGTTGTCAAGGACTTAGCCACATAATGTTAACATGTTAATTATGTTTATGATATGTTTATACTTGTTTTTTATATATTCTCAGGTTCTGTAAAAGAAATCATCTAATAAAGCTGTGACAAGCACCTTCCAATTTTAATTGTGTCGTTGTATATTTATTAGATAGGAGGGTGTTTGTGTGGCCCCTTGTCGCCCTTGTACCGTCATGTGGTTACAGAGCCTCTTTAAGGGTTCACGGTTATGGCTCATTTTTTTTGTCAGCGCTTCCCTGAAAAGGGCGCTGTACTCTTTGCATGCTTAGATAATATAGCATATTTAGTGCACACAAGCTGCATGGAGGTGCAGCTTGGTGGTGCTATGATGAGAAATTCAGGCGTCGTTTGTCATTATGTCTGGAGATTGGCTGGGCATCCAAGGCAATCAGTGTTTGGAATCAGCTCATCCTGTATCAGCGACATCCTCAATCCTCTCTTGAAGGACTCATTTCCTCTAGATCGTATCCTTGGGCATTGGCTAGAGTGCCCAAACAGGAGTCTCCATGCAGATGATTGATGTGATAGAGACAGCGTTGAATATAACAGGTGGAAGTTGCCTTGGGCCTCCCTACGATTGAGTTGCTGAGGCGGTGGGTGGAAGTTGCCTGGACCTCCCCATAAAAGCGATAAAGGATGTTGAAGGGTAAGAAAGAGGAAAAGCCCCGATTTGAAGTGGATGTTAGTACTGTATCAGTGAGGAGCCCAAGCTCCGTCCAAAGGTAGGCAAGCTGGTGAGCCACCATTGCCTGCATTGCCTGAAATTGTGGCCATTTTGTACAGATTTTAGCCTACTAAAAGGATTTGCATCAAATCTGGTATTCTTGTCATCATTTCATGACTAATCCTGCGAGCACTTAACTGATACCCGCTCCTAAACTTTTTGGCATAGTTGGCAGGATAGTCACAGCCCAGGAAAGATGGCATGCCGTATGGAGTGCCCAAGGAGTGAGCAGAGGGCACGGCAGGAAGGTTTACATGATGAATTTCACAGAGAGTATAGTCGTAGTTCCATTGGAGGGTAAGCTAGTGCCGGAGTTGCAGTCATGAGTACGCTCTTGCCAAGTGCACCTTTGGCTGCATTTCAGTAACTGTAATGAGCCACAAGGAAGCTTTCAAGATGCGGGTAGAGAGGAGTCTCCCAGCAAGAGAAAGACAAGAGGCTGTGCATAAGACTGAGACAAAGAAGGGAGTCCTTGGACCTTGAGTATGAGACTGCAATTGTTAAGTATGTGCCTCGCCTGTGAGAGACTGTAACCACTAAGCTTTGAACCTGAGGCCCAAGTAATTTTGAAGAGGGCCTGAACTGAGTCTAACAGGGCCTTCAGAGACTGTCGGAAGAAGGCCCAATTTGTGTGAAAGGAATCTGTGTTTTTGTTTCAGTTATTTTAGTTGCTTATTTTTCCTGGTGCCGGGAATGGCACCGAATAAGGCAAGGGGGCAATGAAAGGTATGGAAGGGAGTCTCCCCTATTCACGAGAAGAGCCGTATGGAGTAATGTAGAGATAGATTTTGCTGTCTCTTTCTATGCTTTTGTGTTATGTATGTTTAACACTGTATTTCCTTTATAGGTCCAGGACAAGAGGAGATGAGCGGTCACTATATGCATATATACTTCCATTGCGATGCTGCCACCTAGTGGCCAGGAAGCATTTTTATGTGTTGTTTTAGTCACAGGACCTGTGCTTACATGTTCTGAGCTGTGCAGATGCTCACGTCAGCAAAGCTCACTGCTATGTAACACTGTTCAGACAATGGTGGCTGACCCTGTTTATTGCAGGCACCGGGAATACCGGCTCGGCCACTGTCTTTAACATTTACTTTAGTGTGCAAAAACAGTGTAGTATGGGCAAGTAATCAGTGTCGGAACATTGAATAACTCACAAAAGGCTGTTTTTAAATTTGATAAAAGGCGACTGTTCCCACCTAATGGGTTCAGGTGCAAGGGCTGCGACCCATAAATCAGCAACTATTGTGCCAACAGGGCTGAGTAGGCCCTGAAGCCAGAGAAGGGCCCATTGCCGTGGCGGTGGAGTGCAGGAATCTCCCCACAGATGATTGCTGTGAAAGAGGCAGCATTGGATGTAACAAGTGGAAGTTGCGTGAAGCCTCCCTGTTATTTAGTTGCCGAGACGATGGGTTACCCCTGTATCAGGGAAGAGTCCGAGCTCTGTCCCAAGGAAACCAAGCTGGTAAAACCCAATTTCCTGAATTGCCTGAAATTGCCGCCACTTTGTGTAATATTTTAAGTGACTGTGCCTCTCTGCTAAGAACAGTTTTTTGTATTTCCTTTTGGTCGTTTTGCAAACATTAACGGCCTACTAAAAGAAACCTGCATCAAACCTGGGTTTCTTGTGATCATACTGCCAGTAACAATGCAAGGTCAAATACATTAGAAAAATGGACAAAAGTAGATGGTCCAGCGCAGTCAAGTTTAAAACAGAGCGTAGTTCCAAAGTGCCTACGCGTTTCAGACGTATACCACATCCTTCCTAAAAGCTATCCAGCACAGTGGAGCTGTCCAGCAAAAGTGGTGCTGAAACAGAGAGCCGGTGATAGAACATCACTGCTCTAATAGTAAGTTGTGTACTTACAGCATTGTTTGATAGATAGTTATCAATGATAGGATGAGGGATAACAATGATCCAATTTTATCCTTGAGTAGTGGATAGATTATTAATGCTTATTTTTGTTTATTAGGCTGTCGGATATGAACCTCTGCAATACTCAAATCGAGATATTAAAACATAAATAGACGCTAAAAAATACATCATTTAAACAGTTTAAGACAATACATGAACTGGAAAAAAGGGAATTATATACTGGTCTTTAAGGGTAATTGGTGTTGAAAAAAATCTTTGTATACTAAACCGCCATTTGATTAATAAGGAATGTGATGGGGGAGGGACCCGTTGGTACGGACAGTTAGGTGTCATCTGTAAAGCCCGTGAACATTGACAGGTAATATTAATTATTAGACCATATTAAATTCTGCCGATAATTTCATAGATTCTTTTACTAATAATGGAACAATAATTCTGGTCCTGAAAGGGTTAATCAAAGACTGAATAGCTATTAAAAATTATATTAAAAATAAAAGGGGAGTCCTGACTATAAAACAGAGGGTAAAGAACAGAGATGTTCCTCACCTCTGTACCTGAGATATGGTTGTGTTATACTAGATATTGTCTATAGAAGATATACATGTTAAAAACACATATATTCTGATGTATCAGGAAGATACTATCACACCTCTGCGGGTCTAGAACTCATATCTAGCCTGAGTGTTATCAGTAATTAATATAAATATTAATTACCTGTCTTGTGATTCCTTTCTTGCTGCTGACAGGATTATATGTCACGTTCCTTCTTCTCACTGGGATCAGTCATCTGTAAAGAATCAAAGGTGTGATAATATGTTCCTGATACATGTCATAGACACTTATATGTATAACACACTAGGGCCATAATTATTTATCTCAGGTATAATGTACAAATAGAAAATAATAAAAGCCCCTCCTCCTCCGCTTTTATTCATTCTCAATATTTTCAATGTTTTTTTTGAACGGAAGCAAAAGTGCAGACTGCAGAACTTTTGTTTCCGTTCAAAAAAACAGAAACCTATTGAACGGGGACAAACGGAAAGCAACTGATACAAAAGAATTACCATTGAAATCATTGGTAATTCTAATGGAACCGTTGCATTCCGTTTAATGTATCGATCTTCTCTTACTCTGATGGAAGAGAGGTAAACTCATAGTAACGCCATTGTGAAAAAAGTCTTAGCCATGGAGCGTTTTTTAAAATTGATATATATACACGAATTGTACTGGGTGGATTGCTGAGATAGACTAGATGTTCTAACCTTATCTGGCTTCATGTATCATAAATGCCTAGAAGTACAAGGGCTGTTGTTGCCCAAAGTAGCCATTCCGTATCCACATTTTGCTTTTTACGATTTAGAAAATTAAAGTTGAACTTTGGTTGCTTGGGCCGCATAGAATCTTGTCCCTTTTCCCCATGTCCTGTAAGCTTATTGTCTGTTCTTCCTCTGATGACAACTGCCTAACTATACTAGAGGCTGGTAGACAAAGCACCAATTTCTAACCAATTATGATTTCACACCTGTATGACATCATAAGAAACAATTAGCAAAGGAAGCTGGGACTGATCTGTGTTAAGATTACATACAGCATGTTGGTACATGAACTACAAGTTAATATTATAACCCCCTAGATTGTGATTTACAATAGAATAAAATGTTTTACTTGAAGCAGAACTCCCTGAAAAATGTCTCCCAATGGTGAATTTGCTCTCCTGTGAGCCGGCATTTCAGCGTTATTAGAGCAATGTTGGGCCTTAAAACAATAAATCTAAATCCTGTTTTTATTTTTCTGGCAATGGTCAGAAAAAAAGATATCTGATTGGTGGCTATGGGGCCCAGGGTTCCTATGATAACACTGTATTGCCAGAGCAACAGGTAGTGTTGTCACAGGTACACAGGCAAAGGATCACATCTCAGGTGAGACTAGTAACCTAGGTCACTCATAACAGCGAAAGAAATATATATATATATATATACATTTAACATAAAAAAATGTAAATATATTACACAGCCTTTTCCTATCTATGGAACTATAGAGTCAGCCATGGAGTGTTATTTAAAATTCACATACTGTATACGCACACATTGTACTAGGTGGATTGCTGAAATAGACTACATGTTCTAACCTAACCTGGCTTCATGTATCATAGATGTTTAGAAGAACAAGGGTTGTTGCCCAAAGTAGCCAATCAGTATCCACATTTTGCTTTTTCCAGTTTAGGAAATGAAAGCTGAACTTTGGTTGCCTTGGGCAACATAGAATTAGTATAATAATAATAATAATAATAATAATTCCCTGTTCTGTCTCTTATTCCACATCTTCATGCTTCACCACAAAGGTCTCAACTGTATGAGACACAGAGCATCCAGTTCTAAGCAATTATGACATCATAAGAGAGGATGATGAAAGGATGCTGGGTAGGACACTATGTGATTACAAACAGTATATCATATTAGTACAGTATGATCATGTGGAATGATCTTCCTGTACCATAATGCTTTGATACATTTTGTCCCTTATTGTGCAAATTACAAATGAAGAATTATAGTTTTGAAGGAATTGTATGTGTGGGGCAGTTTGCTATAATCTACACTTTTAAGTAAAATGCAGAAATTCATCATGTACTACTTTCATACGTTGGTCCTACCCTAGTCATGCTCTTGAACTAGCCACCTAGGTATATACACACACACATGCACCTGCCCACACTGCCAAACGTACCAATACCTGGTGTAATAACCACAGTATCACTGTGCTTGATTGGCCAGCAAACTCGCCTGACCTAAACCCCATAGAGAATCTATTAGGTATTGTCAAGCGGAAGATGAGACACCAGACCCAACAATACAGACGAGCTGAAGGCCGCTATCACAGCAACCTGGGCTTCCATAACACCTCAGCAGCGCCACAGGCTGATCACCTCCATGCCACGCCACATTGATAACACCTCAGCAGTGCCACAGGCTGATCGCCTCCATGCCACGCCGCATTGATAACACCTCAGCAGTGCCACAGGCTGATCACCTCCATGCCACGCCGCATTGATAACACCTCAGCAGTGCCACAGGCTGATCGCCTCCATGCCACGCCGCATTGATAACACCTCAGCAGTGCCACAGGCTGATCACCTCCATGCCACGCCGCATTGATAACACCTCAGCAGCGCCACTGGCTGATCACCTCCATGCCACGCCGCATTGATAACACCTCAGCAGTGCCACAGGCTGATCGCCCCCATGCCACGCCGCATTGATGCAGTAATTCATGCAAAAGGAGCCCGACCAAGTATTGAGGGCATATACTGTACATACTTTTCATAGGCCAATATTTCGGTATTAAAAATCATTCTTAAAATTTGGCTTATATAATATTATAATTTTCTGAGACACGAAATTTTGGGTTTTCAGTAACTTGTTAGCCATAAGATAATCATCAACATTAAAAGAAAAAAATGCTGGATAAAGATCCCTCTCTGTGTAATGAATCTATATAATATATGAGTTTCACTTTTTGAATTGAATTACTGAAATAAATTAACTTTTTGATGATATTCTAATTCACTGAGGAGGACTAGTATATATATATATATAGCAATAAATCAATCCAAGTATGAGGGAGCACTCTTTGGTTGCTAATACTTAAGGCACTTGTCGTGTGTCTGGTGAGGATTTGCACCCTATACTATACAGGATAGTGCGGCTGTTCTACCTATTTTTGTATTTATAAAATTATATATTATTCACAGAGTAAGAAAACAAAGGGAATTTATAACCCCCTTTTCACAGGGAGAACAATGCAATTTTTCAGTGAAATATACATTAAAAAAATGTGTTCTACAGTGCATATATAACATTGTCAAATAGTACTAAATACTACTATACAATAGTACTAAAATGACCAAATGATAAAATACTGCAATAATAGTGCTACACAACGCATTCATAATGGTGCTGTATGGTTTCAAATAAAAATGATATAAAGCACTCAAGTAACAGTGCCGAAATAGCGGTGAGATATGTGCCAAAATAATAGTCTCATACAGTGCCAACATAATGGTACTATACAGTGGTCAGTTAACAGTGCTATACACTGCCACGCACTGCCCAGATAACAGTGTTCATATAATAGTATCAGCAATAATACTACCCTTAGTGTGCACATATAAAAATGGCAGTCATAGTGCACATTGCAAATGACTTCCCGTTGTTATTTGCTCTTAGCTGGAAGACCATATTTAACTGTCAAAAGCCAATTACTATTTCATTGTTTCTAACTAACAGATTAATATATTATAATGCTAGAACCCTACCGATCTAGCATTTTTTACCTATCCAGTGAATTGGTGAAAAATGCTGGAGGCTGGAATATCCCTTTAAAGGGGTTGTCCAGGATTAGGAAAGAATGGCTACTTTTTTCCAAAAACAGCACCACACCTGTCCACAGGTTATATGTGGTATTGCAGCTTGGCCCCATTTACTTCAATGGAGCTGAGCTGTGATACCAGACACTACCCAAGGATAGGTGTGGCGCTGTTTAGGAATAAAGCAGTTATGGGTTATTTTTATCCTGGACTATTACTTTAAGCCTTTCAGTACACAGCCATTATTTGAATTTTCGTTTTCATTTTTTCCATCGATAAAGCCATATGAGGGCTTGTTTTTTAGTGGGACGAGTTGTCGTTTTTCACTACACCATTTATTGTACCATATAATGTGTTGGGAAATAGAAAAAAAATTATTTGTGGGGTGGAATAGAAAAAAAACTGTGATTCCTCAAACTTTTGAGGGGTTTCCCTTTTACGGCTTTCACCGCATGGTAAAAATGGCATGTTAACTTTACGATTACAGCGATACCAAATTTATATATTTTTTTTCATGTTTTACAAGGAAAAAACTAATTGTTAAAAATAAAATGTGTGTTATGTCACCACATTCTGAGAGCCATAACTTTTTAAATTTTTCTGTGAATTGAGCGATATTATTTTTTGTGGGGCAAGCTGTTGTTTCTATTGGTACCATTTTGAGCTACATGAGACGTTTTGATCACTTTTTATTTCTTTTTTTGTGGGATTTGAAGTGACCAAAAACAGGGATTCTGGCGTTTTAATTTTTTATGGCGTTCATTGTGCGGGTTAAATAATGGTATATTGTAATAGTTCGGACTTTTACGGCTGCAGCGATAGCAATTTTGTTTATTTTTTACATTACTTTATAGGAAAAATGGGTAAAGGTTTTTTTTTTTTGTAAATGTAAATTTGTATTTTTTTTACACTACTAAAAATGGGTGAAATTTTTTTTTTTTACATATTTCATAAGTCCCCCTAGGGGACTTGATCTACTTATCGCTGGTACAATAACCAGCAATACTAATGTTTAGCATTTTGTTTTGTCATTTTTACAGTCTCCTGTTAGGCAGGGCTTAACAGACAGTGGCGGATCCTCTTATTGGCGGATCAGGTGGCCGCCCAGGGTCCAAAGCTCCCAAGGGGGCCCATGGCCACCCGAACCGCACATAACATAAAAAAACTATGCAGGGCTGCTGTCGGCCCCATTTTCGCGGTCGTCGGTCCCACCTGGTGATGAAGAGATTGGGGGGGTGTGCACGGGGAGTCAATTGCAGGGGCGAGCTAGGCCGGGAAAAGGGGGCATGTGGCCTTAAGGGTGCGCGACTGCACAGTGGGCATCACTCACCCACTGTGTAAGGGTCGGCACAGCACATCAGCTGTAGAGAGCAGACTGTCAGAGATAGTGATAGGCAGGTGCTAGAGTCAATCTCCCTGACAGTCTGCTCCTCTGTGCTGCTGTGCACTGTCCCTGACTGCAACTAGGAGGTGTAGGACCTGTGGTGTCTATATAGTAAAGATAGTGTAAGTCTACATGGTGTGTGTATAGTGTTTATAGTGTGTATAATGTAAGTTTATATAGTGTGTGCATAGTGTATATAGTGTGTGTATAGTGTAAGTCTATATAGTGTGTGGCGTGTGTGTGTATAGTGTTTATAGTGTGTATAATGTAAGTGTATATAGTGTAAGTCTATATAGTGTGTGGTGTGTGTATAGTGTGTATAATGTAAGTCTATATAGTGTGTTTTTAGTGTATATAGTGTAAGTCTATATAGTGTGTGCTGTGTGTATAATGTAACTCTAAAAAGTGTATATAGTGTAAGTGTGTGTATAATGCAAATAGTATGTGTGTGTATAATGTAAGCATGTGTGTATATTGTGTGTGTGGTTTGAATATATAGCGCATGGTGTGAGTGTAAATTGTATATAGTGTGTGTGTGTGTATGGTGTATATAATGTAAATCTATATAGTGTTCATAGTGTGTATAATGTAATTCTATATAGTCTGTGGTGTGTGTATGGTGCATATACATACCTCCCAACTTTGGAGTATCACAAAGCCACAGCAATTTCTTTTTTCTTTTAGCCACACCTCTAATCCCACCCAATCCCCGCTTATACACACTCGGTTCAGCCGACACAGTATCATGCTCCCATAGTGCCTCCCACACAGTATAATGCCAAATAGCTGCCACTATACAGTATAATGCCCCATAGATGCACCCATACAGTATAAAGCCAACACAGATGCCCCCATGCAGTATAATGCCCAAACAGATGCCCACATACAGTATAATTCCCACACAGATGCCTGTACACAGTATAACTCCCAAACAAATACCCCCAGAGAGCATAATGCCCCATAGAGCATAGTGCTCCCATAGCTGTCCTATACAGTATAATGCCCCCATAAAGTATAATGCCCACACAGATGCCCACATACAGTATAATGCCCTCATAGCTGCCCCCTATAGATAGTGCCACAGTGCCCATGTAGATAGTGAACCTATATAGTGCCACAGTGTCCATAGTGATAGTGCCACTCCCCCCTTGAAGATAGCGCTACTCCCCCCTTGTAGAAAGCTCCATTGGGACTCCCTCTAGGAGCAGAATCCCCAGACAAAGCATAGGCCGCGGATTCCGCTCCTAGAGGGAAGCCCTGATGTCACTTATGGACAGTGACGTCAGTAGCTACTCTTTGAGCGGAATCCCCGTTGCTAACTCTGGCCGGGGATTCCGCTCCAGGAAGAGCCCCTAACGTCAATGTCCATATATGGAAAGTGACCTCAGGGGTTTCCTCTAGGAGCGGAACCCCCGGCCAGATCATCGGCAACGGGGATTCCCCTCAATCAATAGCCACTGACATCACTGTCCATATGTGGACAGTGACGCCAAGGGCTTCCCCGAGCACAGCGCTTAAAGTAGCGTTGTGTCTGGGGAGTCTTCGGCGAGTGGAGGAGCTCCCTCTGCTCCTCCGCTCTGAACTAATTCTGAAGTAGGGAGCTGATGATTCCCTGCTTCAGTATTGGGTTCAACTGAATCTGCATTCTGAGGACGCAGAAAGAGTTGACAGTGGGACATCCCCAAGGCTGCCCGGGACAGTGGGATACCGCCCGGAATCCGGTTGGCAGATATGCCTATAGTGTAAGTTTGTGTATAGTGTGTGCGTGTAGTGTGTGGTTTGAATAAATAGTGTGTGGTGTTAATGTGATTTGTATATAGTGTGTGATGTGCAAACACAAAAGCATACATCACAAAAAGACCCTTATAACACAGTACAATGGGTACGGTGCCTCCGGATTAAATTGGAATAAAAGGGGAAGAATGGCCAGTAAAGAGGGAAAAAATGGCACTGGGTTAGAGGAATAAAGAATAAAAAATATTTTGATTAAATATAAATATTTCAGCAAATTTGTAAGGTGATCCTGCATCAGAGAAAATGTCACACACAGGCAGGTAGGCACAATCCACTGCCACACATTTCATATATGTAAACACCAATACAATACATAAATGAACATCAATATTTCATAGAGTATTAAAAGGTAACGCCGATATGTACATCAATATTATTTAGATGTTCAATTCATTAATAAATAATATATATAGTGTGTGGTATATAGTGTGGTGTGTATAGTGTAAGTGTAGTGTGTGTGTGTACTGTGTATAGTACTAACAAATGAAAGATGGGCCAGTGCTCAGTGGACTGGGAGTCCGCTGCTGATACAATAATCCCGGCTCACTACTGCTGTAGCAGCCAAGGCAGTGCGGTTACCAAAAGTGATGTGTAGTGTAGAGGTGTGTGTATGTAGTGTTTATAGGATAAGTGTAGTTGATGCAATGTATGTAGTGTGTGTATAGTGTATGTAGTGCGTTTAGTGTATACATTGTTTTGTTTATGTATGTGTGTGTGTGTGTGTGTGTGTGTGTGTGTGTGTGTGTGTGTGTGTGTGTGTGTGTGTGTGTGTGTGTGTGTGTGTTTGTGTGTATACTAGCAAATACCAGATGGGCCAGTGCTCAGTGGGCTGGGAATCCGCAGCTGACACAATTATACCTGCTCACTACCGCTGTATCAGCCACAGCAGTACCGATGCCAATAGTACCTGCCACTGGCCACTCTTAATTGGATTTGTGGATTTGATTTACAGAAATTATGTAAACCAATTTCAATAGATGACGGCCACCATCACTTACCTCTCTTCACACCTCTCCACCTTCGTGCGCCACCGCAGTAGGTCCTTACACATCCAGCTGCAAACACATGGTCCTTGTGCTGAACAGCATCAGGACTTAGTGCGGCAGTGTCTGTAGGTAAAGAGGAAACAGCGAGCAGCTGGTAGTAAAAGATGGGGTCTGAGGTCTGAATTAAAGGGGTTGGCCCATGAAAACCATTTATCACCTATCTGCAGGATAAGCAATAAATGTATGATCCCTTTGGGGGCCTCACTGAACACGAAAACAAGGGTTCCGTGTCCACTGTTTGAATCGAACGGCGGTCAAAATAGCTCTCTGACTTCACTATAGTATACTAGTCCTTCTCAATGAATTAGAATATCATCGTCTTAAAGTAAATTTATTTCAGTAATTCAATTCAAAAAGTAAAACTCATATTATATAGATTCATTACACACAAAGTGATCTATTTACAACATTTTTTCCTTTTAATGTTGATGATTATGGTAACAGTTAATGAAAACCCAAAATTTAGTGTCTCAGAAAATGTGAATATTAAATAAGCCCAATTTCAAAAATTATTTTTATTACCGAAATGTTGGCCTACTGAAAATGTATATGCACTCAATACTTGGTCGGGGCTCCTTTTGCATGAATTACTGCATCAATGCGGTGTGGCATGGAGGCGATCAGCCTGTGGCACTGCTGAGGTATTATGGAAGCCCAGGTTGCTTTGATAGCGGCCTTCAGCTCATCTTCCTCTTGACAATACCCCATAGATTCTCTATGGGGTTTAGGCCAGGCGAGTTTGCTCTTGCCAATCAAGCACAGTGATACTGTGGTTATTAAACCAGGTATTGGTACTTTTGGCAGTCTGGGCAGGTGCCAAGTCCTGCTTGAAAAAGAAATCAGCATTGCCATAAAGCTTGTCAGCAGAGGGAAGCATGAAGTGCTCTAAAATTTCCTGGTAGATGGATGCGATGACTTTGGACTTGATATAACACAGTGGACCAACACCAGCAGATGACATGGCTCCCCAAACCATCTCTAACAGTGGAAACTCCACACTGGGCTGAGAGCAACTTGGATTGAGTGCCTCTCCACACTTCCTCCAAACTCTGGGACCTTGACTTCGAAATGAAATGCAAATTTTACTTTTAATCTGAAAACAGGACTTTGGATCACTGGGCAACAGACCAGTCCTTTCTCTCCTTAGCCCAGGTAAGACGCTCATGACATTGTCTCTGGGTCATGAGTGGCTTGACAAGGAATGACTCCAGCCACAGTCCACTCCTTGTGAATTTCCACCAGATTCTTGAATGGCCTTTTCTTGACAATCCCTTCAAGGCTGCTGATATCCCTGTTGCTTGTTAACCTTTTTGTACCACACTTTTCCCTTCCTCTCAACTTTCCGTTAATGTGATTGGATACAGCACTGTGAACAGCCAGCTTCTTGAGCAATGTCCTTTTGTGGCTTACCCTCCTTGTGGAGGGTGTCAATGACTGTGTTCTGGACAACTGTCAAGTCAGCAATCTTTCCCATGATTGTGTCGCCTACTGAACCAGACTGTTGGACCATTTAAAAGCTTAGGAAACCTTTGCAGGTGTTTTGTGTTGATTAGCTTATTTTTATTTTTTTAATCAGTTCATGTTTATTCAACAAACTCCACATCAGTACAGGTCATTATACAGTCTTATACATTGTGAAAACATATCTCCAAGGACCCAAGCATGTATTTCCAACAAAACATTCCCCTTTCCCCAACTCCCCCCTGCAACCCCCAGCCGGCCCTCACGTTACAAGCTTCCTTATCCTATCTCCTTCTCCTTCCCATTTCCACTCCCCATCTCACTCCAACTCTCCACATGTACACACCCGTCAGTAGCACCATTCCTGAATGTGTGACATTGCCACCACTGCTCCAGTGCCCCCCGTGCCCGTAGTATTCCCTGGAACCCCAGGACCATTTAGATTGAGACAAGCATGCGTAGTGCCAGGAGTTCTGAGGAAGCACACCCAGAGTGATCAATCCACCTAGCCCATTGTTTTTCAAACTTAGTCTTGGACCCCCTCTTAGAATATATCCTATATTCCATCAGAACCTGAGAGTTAAGTGCACCTATAATTTCTTGCTTCGAGGGTGGTTCCGCATCCAGCCAGTGTTTTGCTATTCCCTTCCTAACTTGGTATAATATTTTTGCAATTGCCAAACCGGACAACCTATCCCCCTCCAAATCACCTACATACCCCAGCAGCATTACCACAGGATCCAATGGAATCTGCACCTCAAACACTCGACCCAGTAACTCTGACATTTCTGTCCATAAGGTCCCCAATCTCCCGCAGGACCAGAACATGTGAAGGATGTCTGCCTTTTCTTCCGGACATCTAGGGCACCTGGCATCTGCCCGTAATCCCATCTGTTTCAGAACCCAGGGGGTCCTATACACCCTATGTATCAGAGATAATTGGGACCTCCGTTGCGCTACATTGATAGACAAAGTACATGATGACGCCAAGACAGCCTCCCAGTGGTCCGTAGGAATAGGACCCACATCTCTTTCCCATGTAGCTTTGACTGGTGCCATAAGATCTCCCAGATGTTCTGACAGTAACCTGCGATAGACCAATGAAATTAATCCCCTTGACGTAACTGCTTTTGCAATATGTTCCAACACTCCGGTGGCATGAATCGTCATGTCTACACTAGCAGCTTGTGTCTGCACAGCATGCCGAATCTGCAGGTACTGATAGAACATGCGGGAATCCAACTGAAACCCCTCCCTTAATTGCTGAAAGGATTTGAGTATGTCTCCCTCGTACAACTGACTCAATCGTATTATGCCTCGCTGCTCCCACCCCTGCATCCCTTCCAATTTGCACAGTTCCCCCAGATATGCATTCCTCCAGAGTGGAGTATATTTAGTACAATCCCCTATCTCCAACAAGTGCCTACACTGCCACCACACCTTATGTATGAGAAGCAGGGTGGGTCGAGTACTCGCCATCCTTTTATAGCTGTGTGCTTCCAGTCCTGCCAACGGATTCTCCCCCCCCCCCCAGATATGATAGGATGCGCGCGCAGGACCCCCAGATTTCCTCCTGCTCCCACCCCCAAAAATGCTGACATTGGGTAGCTAAATAATACACCCAAGCATTGGGCAAAGCCAGGCCCCCCTCCTCCTTAGGCAATTGGAGTTTCTCCAGTTTAATCCGGGGCACTCCCTTCTTCCACACTAGGTCTCTAAAAAGGTTATGCAACCTCCTAAACCAATATTTGGGGATCCACACCGGGGAATTATGTAGGACGTACAGCACTTGAGGCATAAGGATCATTTTAATCAAATTCGTCCTACCCAGAGCAGATAGCGGTAGCTTATTCCAAGCCTCTACTTTGTCCTTTATCATTGTTAACAGTGGCATCACATTAAGGGACATATAATCCTGCACTTTCGCCGTCACCCTAACCCCCAAATATTTAAACTCCGTGACCACCGGCATCTCCACATCCTCCTCCCCATTCTGGATAACCCCCGGATCCATGAACATAAGAGCCGATTTCGACCAATTAATGAGCAATCCCAAATATTTCCCAAAACATTTAATCAGGGCCATAACTAACGGTAGTGTGCGCTCGGTATCCGCCATGAACAACAGCATATCATCCGCGTATAATGCAATTCGTTACTCCACTCCCCCATATCTCAACCCCTGTATGTGCTCATGTTGTCGTACTGCAGACGCCAATGGTTCCACCGCTAGCGCGAATAATAACGGAGACAAGAGACATCCCTGACGTGTTCCCCGCGCCAGCGCAAACCGATCAGAAAGGGCCCCATTCACCCTTAGTTTTGCAGTCGGGGCTACGTATAACAACCTTACCCATTTTATGAAATTAGGACCGAATCCCATTTTTCCCAGAACTGACCACAAATAGCCCCATGCCACGCAATCAAACGCTTTAGCCACATCTAAGGAAAGAATGGCTCTCCCCCCACGATTATCCGGAAGAACCTGCAAATTTAAGAACAGCCGTCTCAGGTTCACCGCCGTCGATTTGGATGGCATAAAGCCGACCTGGTCTCCATGTACCACCCCAGCCACTACTCTAGAAAGTCTAAGCGCCAAGACCTTTGCTATGATTTTAATATCCGCCGTCAATAGAGACACTGGTCTATAGGAGCCCGGGAACTGAGGATCCTTACCCTCCTTAGGCAGAACCACTATAGTAGCTTCATACATTGATTCCGGGAGCCGCCCCCTATCAAAGCTTTCAAAGCTGTCCAGAAGAGTAGCCAGTAACTGAGGTGTGAGCTCCTCCCCATATTCTTTAAAAACCTCCACCGGAAGACCATCCGGCCCCGGAGCCTTTTCACTGGCGAGTATCCCTATGGCTGCCTGGAGCTCCTCCAGAGAGATAGGTTCCTCCAATGTCATTCTCTCCTCCCCTCCCAACCTGGGAAGGTCAATTTCCCTTATATACTCCTCCAACTGTTGAGGTGTGTGCTCTGCTCTAGAGGCATATAAATTGGAGTAAAACTGCTGAAAGACTTTCAATATCTGTCCTGTATCGGTCTCTGGCTTTCCCCCTCCCCCTAATAGTATGTATATAATTATTCTCCCTCTGAGCCTGCGCCATCCTTGCCAACAACCGTCCTGTGGTCTCCCCCTCCTCATAATATTGGCGTTTTAAGAACATCCATTTATTATCCGCCCTCTCCAACTGATGCTGCTTTAACAACCTCTGTGCCTCCACCCAATGCTTCAAAGTGTCTGGTGTGTTATCCGCAATATGTAACCTTTCTGTCTCCGTCACCCTTTCCAACAGCGCTTCCCCTAACTGTCTAGACCTGGTTTTTACTGCCAAAATGTGCTGGATGAACACCCCTCTCAGCCACGCCTTCATCGCGTCCCACAGTATCTCTTGCGGTACAGTACCCGAGTTGAACTGAAAATATTCCTTTATGAGGTCTAAAATCTGTTTATTATCTATCAACTTTAGCCAAAAGGCATTGAGCTTCCAGCACCCTTGCCCCCGCCCTGTCCTCCCCTCCATCACTACCTTCATTAACAAAGGAGAATGATCCAATAAGGCTCTCTGTAGGTACTCTATCTGGTCTACAAAGGGCACCGCTGCAGGCGAGCACAAGACCAAGTCAATCCTGGAGAGAGACTGATACGTGGAAGACGCACAAGAGTACTGAAACTTACTTGGATGCTTATCCCTCCATATATCCCGCCAACCCATTTCAGCAATAAGACGACCAAACGCAGTTATCCCTCCCCCTGTCGTGCCAAATTTATCCATATTAGTATTCGTTACAGCATAAAATCCCCCTTCAAGAGTAACGGCACCTCCGGGAATCTAGCCAGTTCTTCCACCACTTTCTTAATACACCCACTTGAAAAGGGAGGGGGAACATACAGCACCACCAACACACAATCCCAATGATAGAGAGTACAGTGTACCCCAACATACCGCCCCTCGCCATCCTGGAAGGAGTCATGACATATAAATGGTACCGCCCTATGTATGAGAAGACTCACCCCCCTTGAATATGTAGTGTGGTAGGAATGAAAAATATGGCCTACCCAGGCCCTATGCATCATGGAAACCGAATCCCTAGTCATATGCGTCTCCTGTAGTCCAATCACCCGTGACTCCTGCTTCTTGATAAATTCAAATACCGCCTGCCGTTTTCTGGAGTCCCGCAAGCCCCGAACATTCCAGGACAGACAATTAAGTGATCCCGTCATCCCTCAACATATCCCAATACATCCTACCCTGTATTCGTAGTTTTAAATATCTGACCGGCTGGCTCAACCACCCCTCCCCCCATCCCTTCCCCAACCCTGTAACATCCCCAGTAAACCTACCCCCTTCAAAGGGTCGGGGCGACAGATAGTATCTGTCATAACCCATAACGACAAGCATCGGCAGGTCAACACCGCCCACTCAGCAATACCATAACTTGCAATTCACCCTTCCCGTTCAACTGACCATTACTCCCGCTGCCTTTTTGCAAATAAACAGCCATCCCTTCAACATATCAGTACCCCTCAATGTCCATAGACAAATCCTTCCACTCCCCGTCTTCAGTGTGCACCGCAGCCAGGCCCGCAAAGGCCCCCAGGAGTTCAATCAGGAAACCAAACATAGCCAGGAACCATCAGTGCCAGTTCTTGCAATGGTCCACGACACCTGGTTCAGTCCCGCATCCCTGGCCTCATCTTCACAGCCGGTCCACTCCAGATCAGCGCCGTCTCTCTGCCTCCGCCGGTCTCAGCTGACTTTCATGGCTGTCCAACCATCTAACCGCTTCTCTCGGTGTCTCGAAAAAGGAAGTCGTGCCCAGGGCCACCACTCTCAGGCGGGCAGGATACTTCATAGAATATTGCACTTGTAACGCCCTTAGGCGTCTCTTTATATCCATAAACTGCGATCTTTTCCGTTGTACTTCCATAGAGAAATCAGGGAAGAAGGACACTTTCACCCCATTGAAGGAGATGTCTTGACGTTCTCTAGCTTTCCTCAGGATCTTATCTCTATCTTTGTAGTGTAGAATCTTTATTAGAACGGGTCTCGGCGGTCTCCCTGGAGGGCCGGGTCTGGTCGGCACTCTGTGCGCTCTCTCCACTGCAAATAGAGGGGTCAATTCCTCTCTGCCAAATGTGTCTATCAGCCATGTTTCAAAGAAATCATCCGGATTCATTCCCTCCACTCTTTCCGGAACCCCCACGAGGTGAACGTTGTTCCGTCTCAGCCGATTCTCCATGTCATCTGTCTTTGCCAGCAATGCAGCCACAGCCTGAGAGTGTGCTTGTACATCCCGCCTTATGTTAGGAATTGCATCCTCCATTTCTGATACTCTCCCCTCCACAGCAGTGGTGCGTTCCGCTACTTTTTGCAAATCATTCCTGAGCAACAAAATGTCCTCCTTCAATCCACCCATCTGGCATGATAAGGCAGTAAGGACCATAGAATTCTGCTTCACTGCAGCAAAAATGTCCTTTAATGAGGGTTTCCCCTTCCTTGCTCCACTTTTCCCTCCGACACCTGGCTGATCCCGCATGGCACTGCACATCTCCTCCTCCTCCTCCTCATCCTCACTTCTCATTTCCCCTGCCAAAGGAGAGTACCTGGATCCATAAGAGGAGCCTCCAGCAGCCTGATCTCCAGCTGACGTTCTCTGCTGTGCTGCCGCACCCCCTGCTCTCAGCGGGCGAACCTCTCCAGCTTCTCTGCTGCTTCCTGCCTGAGGCCTCTAGTGCGGCCCTCCGTCTAGCCGGCGCCATCTTGAGAGTGGGACCCGGGACTCGCTGGCAGCGATGTCTGCTTCTTCGAGCGCGTCATTATGGCCGGGCACTCGTACACCTCCACCTCTAAACTTAGGTAAGTCACAGGGGAAACCGTTTTCCCCGAATTCTGCGGGATATATAGGGCTGACAGGATGAATACAGCAGGAGCTCCGGTCACACACGTCCTCTAACATTCACCGCTAGGCCACGCCCCTCGTGTTGATTAGCTTATTAGAGTGTGACATCATGAGTCTACAATCTTCAACTTTTGCCCAATATTCAAATTTTCTGATAGACTAAATTTTGGGTTTTCATTAACTGTTAGCCATAATCATCAACATTAAAAGCCAAAAATGCTGGAAATAGATCACTCTGTGTAATGAGTCTATACAGTGCCCACCAAAAGTTCCGAAACACCCTCATAACTTTTGAACGGCTCGAGGTAGAGGGTTGAAATTTGGTGGGATTTAATAAGGTCATAAAATCTACCAGTTAATGCAAAAAAAAAAACACCCTTGGGGGCGGTGGGGAGGTCGGGGTTAGCAAAATCTTAAATGGCACGGGGGTCGAGTGGGGGCTCATTTGAAAGCTCTTTTCAATACGAAAACAATGCCGCTGAGATATCTAACTTTAAAGTTATTATCGTCATTATCGGCTACCGCCCGTGTTTGCATTACCCAGAATGTACCGCGCGGGTAAAATCCTAAATGTGTGCATGTGCATGTGCGTGTGCGAGCTTAGGAATGTCACATCAAGGTGACTTTAAATTACGTATTATTACAATCGGTCTCGGCGATACAAAATGGACCTAGTCTATGAATTTCAGTGAGCGCTAATTTGGAGAGCAATTTTCATTTTTGTACATTTCTATTGTCATATCACAAAATGCACTTGACCGAAACGGAAAGGATCACTTTATTGATGAGAGGGTATGGCGAAGAAAAAATAAGATCGAATCAAGAAGTAGCGGCTTTATTCAATGCCACTTATCCTATCCGTGATCCAATTTCATTCTCAACTGTTAACCCCTTCAAGACACAGCCTGTTTTGGCCTTCAGGACACAGCCAATTTTTTCAAATCTGACATGTTTCACTTTATGTGGTAATAACTACGGAATGCTTTTACCTATCCAAGCGATTCTGAGATTGTTTTCTCGTGACACATTGGACTTTATGTTAATGGCAAAATTTGCTCGATACATTAAGTATTTAATTGTGAAAAACACCAAAATGTAGCGAAAAATTGCAAAAATTTGCATTTTTCTAAATTTATATGTATCAGCTTGTAAGACAGATGGTAATACCACACAAAATTGTTGCTAATTAACATCCCCCATATGTCTACTTTAGATTGGCATAGTTTTTTGAACATCCTTTTATTTTTCTATGAAATCACAAGGCTTAGAACTTTAGCAGCAATTTCTCACATTTTCAAGAAAATTTCAAAAGGCTATTTTTACAGGGGCCAGTTCAGATGTGAAGTGGATTTTAGGGCCTTATATATTAGAAACCCTCGATAAGTCACCCCATTTTAAAAACTTCACCCCTCAAAGTATTCAAAACAGCATTTAGAAAGTTTCTTAACCCTTTAGATGTTTCACAGGAATTAAGGCAAAGTAGATGTGAAATGTTCAAATTTCTTTTATTTTTTGCAGAAATTCATTTTTCATCTATTTTTTTTGTAACACAGAAAGTTTTACCATGGAAACGCAACTCAATATCTATTGCCCAGATTCTGCAGTTTTTAGAAATACCCCACATGTGGCCCTAGTGCGGTAATGGACTGAAGCACCGGCCTCAGAAGCAAAGGAGCACCTAGAGGATTTTGGGGTCTCCTTTTTATTAGAAAATATTTTAGGCTCCATGTCGGGTCTGAAAGGCTCTTGCGGCACCAAAACAGTGGAAATCCCCCAAAAATGACACCATTTTGGAAACTATACCCCTTGAGGAAATTATCTAGGGGTATAGTGAGCATTTTGACCCCGCAGGTTTTTTGCAGAAATTATTGGAAGTAGGCCGTGAAAATGAAAATCTACATTCTTTCAAAGAAAATGTAGGTTTAGCTAATTTTTTCTAATTTCCACAAGGACTAAAAGGAGAAAATGCACCACTACTTTTATAAAGCAATTTCTCCCGAGTAAAACAATACCCCGCATGTGGTCATAAACGGCTTTTTGGACACACGGCGGAGCTTAGAAGGGAAAGAGCGCCATTTGGCTTTTGGAGCTCAAATTTAGCAGGAATGGTTTGCGGAGACCACGTCGCATTTGCAAAGCCCCTAAGGGACCAAAACAGTGAAAACACCAAAAAAGTGACTCCATTTAGGAAACTACACCCCTTGAAGAATCCATCTAGGGGTGTAGTGAGCATTTTGAACCCACAGGGGTTTCATAGATTTTATTAGAATTGGGCAGTGAAGATAAAAAAAATCTTTTTTTTCCAATAAGACGTAGCTTTAGCTCAACATTTTTCATATTCTCAACAAATAAAGGAATAAAAGAACCCCAACTATTGTAAATCAACTTCTCTGGAGTACGGCAATACCCCATTTGTGGTTATAAACTGCTGTTTGGGCACACGGCAAGGATCAGAAGAGAAGGAGTGCCATTTGGCTTTTGGAGCACAGATTTTGCTGGATTGGTTTCTTGACACCATGTCACTTTTGCAAAGCTCCTAAGGTACCAGTACAGTGGAAACTCCCCAAAAGTGACTCGATTCACGAAACTACACCCCTTGAGGAATCCATCTAGGGGTGTAGTGAGCATTTTGACCCCACAGGTGTTTCATAGATTTTATTAGAATTGGGCAGTGAAAATAAAAAAAATCCTTTTTCTTCAATAAGACGTAGTTTTAGCTGAAAATGTTTCATATTCGCAACAAATAAATGTAAAAGAGCACCCCAACACTTGTAAAGCAACTTCTCCTGTGTATGACAATACCACATATGTGGTCATAAACTGCTGTTTAGGCACAGAGTAGGGCACAGAAGGTAAGGAGCGCCATTTGGCTTTTGGAGTACAGATTTTGCTGGATTGGTTTCTGGGCGCTATTTCGCATTTGCAAAGTCCCTATGGGACCAAAACAGTGGATCCCCCCCAGAAGTTACCCCATTTTGGAAACTACACCCCCCAAGGTATTCACCTAGGGGTGTAGTGAGCATATTAACCCCACAGGTGATTGGCAGAAATTGGTGTGCACGTGATGTTGCAGAGTGAAAATGGTTTTTCAATAGATATGCCAATATGTGGCGCCCAGCTTGTGCCACTGGAGACACACACCCCAAAAATTGTTAAAAGGGTTCTTCCGGGTATGGCGATGCCATATATGTGGAAGTAAACTGCTGTTTGGGCACACTGTAGGGTTCAGAAGGGAGGTAGAGCCATTTGGCTTTTGGAGCGTGGATTTTGCTTGTAGTAGTTTTGTTTGGAGTCTTACTGGTGTTTCCGTTTATAATGTGGGGGCACATGTAAGGCGGGCGGAGTATATAAGGGGCATAGTCAGGTGGTATAGTGGGGTAAAAAACACCAATAAAATAATCCATAGATGTGTGTTATGCTGTGACGCAATCCTTTCTGCACAGGCTGGTGTCGCACTAATAAATGGTCTTTACTTATCCCCCTTTTGGTCCGCACTCCGCACCTTTGAAGTTTGGGGAATTTTGCTGGGAAAGTGTTGTCCTGGTATAATACGGGCACCCTCACTTCCAGCAGATATGTTTGGGCCCTCCCCTTCCTGGATCCCTAATTTTAGGGGCCTTGATAATTCGCCACTTGAAACAGAAGAAACGTTCCCCTCGGGCCGGCACAACTGCATATTTTTATTTCCTGGCTTATTGGTGCCTTGACTAATTTTATTTTTTCATAGACGTAGTGGTATGAGGGCTGTTTTTTTTTGTGTGACGAGCTGTAGTTTTTATTGGTACCATTTTGGGGTACACGCGACTTTTTGATCACTTGTTATCCTTTTTTTTTGGGAGGCAAGGTGACCAAAAAACAGCAATTCTGGCATTTTTTTTTAGTTCTTTTTATACAGCGTTCGCCACGTGTTATAAATTACATGTTACCTTTATTCTGCGGGTCAGTCTGATTCCGGTAATACCTAATTTATAGCACTATTTATGTTTTACAACTTTTTGCACAATAAAATAACTTTTGTAAAGAGAATGGATTTTTTCTGTCGCCAAGTTGTGAGAGCCATAACGGTTTTAAATTTTTCATTGACGGAGCTGTATGAGGGCTTATTTTTAGCGAGACGAGTTATAGTTTTTATAGGTACCATTTTTAGGTACATGCGACTTTTTGATCACTTTTTATTTCAATTTTTGGAACACAAAGTGACCAAAAAATAGCAATTATGTCAGAATTTTTTAGTTATTTTTTTTACGGCGTTCACTGTGCGGAATAAATAACATAATATTTTTATAGTTCAGGTCGTTACGGTCGCAGCGATACCAAATATGTATGGCTTTATTATTTTTTTCAATAATAAATGACTTGATAAGGGAAAAAGGGCGATTGTGTTTTGTGTTATTATTTGAAACTTTTATTGTATTTTTTACAACTTTTATTTTTACTTTTTTGACACTTTTTTGACACTTTTTTTGACACTTTTCTTTAGTCCCACTAGGGGACTTGAAGGTCCAACAGTTTGTTTGATGTTCTAATACATTGCACTACCTATGTAGTGCAATGTATTAGAACTGTCAGTTGTTCACTGACAGCAAGCCGATCAGGCTCCGCCTCTGGGCCTAATCAGCTTACGTAATGGCAGACAGGAGTCCATTGTTAGGGCTCCTGTTGCCATGGTAGCAGCCGATTTGCTACAAACCTCTAGGATGCAGCGATCACAATGGATCGCTGCATCGAAGGGGTTAATGACAGGAATCGGAGCTAGCTCGGGGTGTCCGCTATAACATACAGTGGACACCCACTGCTGATGACGCCGGCTCAGCTTCTGAGCCGGAAGCTGAGCCGGCGCCATCTTGCCGATGGTACCGGAAGCCTCCTGGGCCCCGCCGACGACGGGGCATAGGAGGATTCCATTGCTGGCGGGCCGGGAGGTAAGCATTAGCCCTCCGATCGCCTTTGCAGCCACCGGCAACCCAGCGATCACGTTGCTGGGGCGCCGGTGGCTATAAACTCCTCACATGCTGCGATCGCTATTCAACGCAGCATGTGAGGGGTTAATCGGTCGGATCGGAGGCTAGCTCCGGTCCTGGCCGATACCTCAGGGTGCCAGCTATAACATACAGCTGTCACCCGGCGGTGATGTCGCTGGCTCAGCTCCTGAGCCAGCTTCATCTCCATGACGTACAGTTACTTGGAAATGCGGGAACAGTCCATCTCCCATGACGTAACTGTACGTGATTTTGCGGGAAGGGGTTAAAAGAACTGTTCATCGTTTCGAAACGATGAACAAGCGGTTCAATTAAAGACGCACCATAATCCGGAAGACCCAAACATGCTAGTAATGATGAAAAAGCTTTAGATGTTCTGCTCGCTGTACATGATGACCCTTAGGGTACGTTCACATGCAAACTCAAAAACGTCTGAAAATACGGAGCTGTTTTCAAGGGAAAACAGCTCCGGATTTTCAGGCGTTTTTAGAGCCACTCGCGATTTTTGTGGCGTTTGTTACGGACGCTTTTGGAGCGGTTTTCAATAGAGTCTATGAAAAACGGCTCCAAAAACGTCCTGAGAAGTGACCTGCACTTCATTTTCACAGCCGTGTAAAAAAAAAACGGCCCGTCGGAACAGAATGCTGTTATTCCCATTGCAATCAATGGGCAGATGTTTGGAGGCGTTCTACTTCCGATTTTTCGGCCGTTTACAGACAAAAAACTGATGAAAATAGGCCGTGTGAACATACCCTTAAACTTCTGTCTCGAATGGAGCACAACAAAATGATATCAGCGCCACATCAGTCCGTCAAATTTTGAAGAGGCATTATTATCATCCTTATAAAATACGTCTAGTTCAGGAGCTATCCGAAGATGATTGTGACGGAAGAGTAGAATTTTGCGATACAATGATGACAAGAAGGGGGCCCAAGCTTGTGGAACAGCCCAGGGCCTATAGTCTACTTAATCCGCCACTGGGTCCAGGAATAGAGGAGATGAGCCGTCACTATATGCATATATACTTCCATTGCGATGCTGCCACCTAGTGGCCAGGAAGCATTTTTATCTGTTGTTTTAGTCACAGGACCCGTGCTTACATGTTCTGAGCTGTGCAGATGCTCACGTCAGCAAAGCTCACTGCTATGTAACACTGGACAGACAATGGTGGCTGACCCTGTTTATTGCAGGCAGCGGAAAAACCGGCTCGCACTGTCTTTAATATTTACTTTAGTGTGCAAAAACAGTGTAGTATGGGCAAGTAATCAGTGTCGGAACATTGAATAACTCACAAAGGGACTGTTTTTAAATTTGATAAAAGGCGACTGTTCCCACCTAATGGGTTCAGCTGCAAGGGCTGCGACCCATAAATCAGCAACTATTGTGCCAGCAGGGCTGAGTAGGCCCTGAAGCCAGAGAGGGCCCATTGCTGTGGCGGTGCAGTGCAGGAACCTCCCCACAGATGATTGCTGTGAAAGAGGCAGCATTGGATGTAATAAGTGGAAGTTGCGTGAAGCCTCCCTGTTATTTAGTTGCTGAGACGATGGGTTACCCCTGTATCAGGGAAGAGTCCGAGCTCTGTCCCAAGGAAACCAAGCTGGTAAAACCCCATTTCCTGCATTGCCTGAAATTGCCGCCACTTTGTGTAATATTTTAAGTGACTGTGCCTCTCTGCTAAGAACAGTTTTTTGTATTTCCTTTTGGTCGTTTTGCAAACATTACCGGCCTACTAAAAGAAACCTGCATCAAACCTGGGTTTCTTCTCATCATACTGCCAGTAACAATGCAAGGTCAAATACATTACTCGCCCTCACTAGCCTCCCCTCATGCCAAATTTTATGGCCAAAAGGACCATAAGAATTATATTCTATTGGAAATAAAAGGTGGATTTCTGACTTTAGGGAACAGAGGGTAAAATAATAGACATGTTCCTCACCTCTGTACCTGAGATATGGTTGTGTTATACTAGATATTGTCTATAGAAGATATACATGTTAAAAACACATATATTCTGATGTATCAGGAAGATACTATCACACCTCTGCGGGTCTAGAACTCATATCTAGCCTGAGTGTTATCAGTAATTAATATAAATATTAATTACCTGTCTTGTGATTCCTTTCTTGCTGCTGACAGGGTTATATGTCACGTTCCTTCTTCTCACTGGGATCCGTCATCTGTAAAGAATCAAAGGTGTGATAATATGTTCCTGATACATGTTCTAGACACTTATATGTATAACACACTAGGGCCATAATTATTTATCTGAGGTATAATGTACAAATAGAAAATAAAGAAAAAGACGACACTAAGGACCTGTTCACATCACCGTTGCCCTTCCGTTGAGGGATTCCGTCTGAGGTTTCCGTCGGGTTAACCCCTCAAAAATGAAACAAAATAACATGTCCCCCCTTGCCTGTGCTGTATGGCAAAACCCCATTTTATGGTCAAAAGTAGCATAACAAGTGTATTCTATTGTAAGGCCCCTTGGGTGCCTGGAATTATGGAGCTTATGGGTATATTGCTTATATAGTTTAAATTAATGGTTATTATCAATGTAATCTTAAATGGTTAACACAGGGTTTTTTTCTGAGTCGTTATAAAGGGAAAAAGTTTGGGAGGATTCCTCCAGCTCACCTTATCGCATGTATAGACTTGCACACGGATCCTCGTGTCGGCACACGCAAGAAGTCAGGAAAAAAGAAAGAGATGGATCCAGCGCTGTGTCCTTGAATTTGTGTTTAAAAACGGAAACTATTTCCAAGTTTTAATGAAAAATGAATAAATATAAAAACAGGTAACATTGTAGATAGATATTCTCAAATAAATCGTAGGATTTGTGGCAGTGTGAGCGGTGCCTACGCGTTTCTGACGCATACAGCGTCCTTAGTCATGGCTTCTGCTGAGTCACTATAGTCATAAAGGGTTACCTGTGCCTAGTAGGCAACAGTTCTCCAAAAAGATTCAGGATTGTTACCACACAGGGTCCTCAGTGGTGGAGTGTATGCAACGGCGTGGAAATCCACTTTTTAAGGGATGGCTGGAGTCTGGCAGCTGGTGTTCATTTTCCCAAAGCAATGGAGATGAGGAGCCCTTTCTAAAAACTTATGGACTGTTATTGTTGTCCCATGCTTTTTAGAGGGATGTGTTATCCTCTAAAAATAGTTCCTCCACCCCCCCCCCCTTCCCTGCATGTGGCATGGCCGGAAGTTCCCGGCTTGCAGTAAAGTGTGGGACAGCGCTGGTGTAGAGGAAGGAGGAGTCAGTCCATACACTGCACCCTCATCTAACAGGTCCATGAGGCAGGGTTCTGCTCTACCCCAGAGGAAGCAGTAGAGGCATGGATGGCTCGAGGTGTGGTGGGAGGAGCAGTCCTGTAATTATAATGTACAGGCAGACTATGGAGGGCAGTCGGTAGCATCAGTGGTGAGACAGGTGTAGACTCCAAAGGGAGTTTATTGCCCCCTCCTTGCTGCTGGTGGGAGAGACCGTTGTCATAGGATACGGACGAAGACTGCCTCCTATTGCATCATTGGGATCTGCAGCTGACCACGGTCAAGAGACTGGTCGTCCAGCTGCTGGAACAATCTTGGAGGCACCCTTGGGTGATGCCGGGGTACCTGTGAGTGGTGAGTCACCTTCATGTTTGGCTGTGTAGTCAAGCACAAATGTGTTGACGGATGAGGATTTGTTCTCTGTTTTAAAGGACAAATTGGGCTTGTTTGGGTGGCAAAGGGTGGAGTATAAGCTCTGCCAGTAAAGCCAGTAGGTTAATACCCCGCCTGACTAGATGGTTTGTACAGATTAGCCTTTTGTGGCTATTATTCTGTGGTGTGGCTCCTCTGGGAATTTACCTGTCCACCAATATAGGGGACAAGATCCACAGATGAGAATTTGTGATATTTGGTTTCAGTGGATCACGTAATGGTGGACAATTAGCGTATTGTGGACAAGAAGCTTAGTTTTGAGAGAGGGTCTGAGAAAAATTCCGAAGTGGTAAAGACCTGTACGTTGTAACCTGTCATTTAAAACGAGATTACGCTTGCCTTGCTGTAAATATCACAGAAACGCTACATAAGTGTCAGGATTGTGAAAATAAAAAAGTTGTGATAAAAAAAGAATTAATGTTCCATTATTAGTGAAAGAATCTATGAAATTATTGGCAGAATATAATATGGTCTAATAATTAATATTACCTGTCAATGTTCACGGCTTTTACAGATGACACCTAACTGTCCGTACCAACGGGTCCCTCCCCCATCACATTCCTTGTTAATCAAATGGCGGTTTAGTATACAAAGATTTTTTTCAACACCAATTACCTTTAAAGACCAGTATATAATTCCCTTTTTTCCAGTTCATGTATTGTCTTAAACTGTTTAAATGATGTATTTTTTAGTGTCTATTTATGTTTTAATATCTTGATGTGAGTATTGCAGAGGTTCATATCAGACAGCCTAATAAACAAAAATAAGCATTAATACTCTATCCACTACTCAAGGATAAAATTGGATCATTGTTATCCCTCATCCTATCATTGATAACTATCTATCAAACAATGCTGTAAGTACACAACTTACTATTAGAGCAGTGATGTTCTATCACCGGCTCTCTGTTTCAGCACCACTTTTGCTGGACAGCTCCACTGTGCTGGATAGCTTTTATTAATAGACTGCCGATGTTCTATAGGCGTCTCCTTAGTTCAACACTACTCTGCTGGACAGCACCACCTTGCTGTGACAGCACTAATTTTCACCTGTTGGTAACCAGATATAAACCTCGTTCTGACATATAGTTGTTAGCATTAAAGCCATGAGGAAGGACGTGGTATACGTCTGAAACGCGTAGGCACTTTACCTACATTTTCACCCTTGCATTCGGGAATGATCTTGTTTTAACCATCCAAATAAAATTGGAACTACGTTCTGTTTTAAACTTGACAGCGCTGGACCATCTACTTTTGCCCATTTTTCTTCTGTCTACAACACCGTGAGCCGTCACGGAGATCCAGGCGCAGAGCGCAGTGAAACTTGCATCAAGGTGAGCTGGAGGATCCCTCCCACAGTTTGTTTGTATAGCTATACAGCTACATCCATCCGTGCACACCTACTGCCCGTTATATAGGGTTCACAATACAAAAGCACAATTGGATTTTGACCATATCCCGAATGTTAAAGAGTTCTATAACATACTAATATACTCACAGAGTTATTAAAGTACAACAATTTTTCTTTATATATATATATTTTTTCTTCTGGCTTTAAAATACAAATTTTTAAAACTTAACTGGAATTTCGGTTATATATCTATATACAGTGAAGGAAATAAGTATTTGATCCCTTGCTGATTTTGTAAGTTTGCCCACTGTCAAAGACATGAACAGTCTAGAATTTTTAGGCTAGGTTAATTTTACCAGTGAGAGATAGATTATATTTAAAAAAAAACAGAAAATCAAATTGTCAAAATTATATATATTTATTTGCATTGTGCACAGAGAAATAAGTAGTTGATCCCCTACCAACCATTAAGAGTTCAGCCTCCTCCAGACCAGTTACACACTCCAAATCAACTTGGTGCCTGCATTAAGACAGCTGTCTTAAATGGTCACCTGTATAAAAGACTGAAATAAGTATTTGATCCGTTTGGCAAACAAGACTTAATACTTGGTGGCAAAACCCTTGTTGGCAAGCACAGCAGTCAGACGTTTTTTGTAGTTGATGATGAGGTTTGCACACATGTTAGATGGAATTTTGGCCCACTCCTCTTTGCAGATCATCTGTAAATCATTAAGATTTTGAGGCTGTCGCTTGGCAACTCGGATCTTCAGCTCACTCCATAAGTTTTTGATGGGATTAAAATCTGGAGACTGGCTAGGCCACTCGATGACCTTAATGTGCTTCTTTTTGAGCCATTCCTTTGTTGCCTTGGCTGTATGTTTCGGGTCATTGTCGTGCTGGAAGACCCAGCCACGAGCCATTTTTAATGTCCTGGTGGAGGGAAGGAGGTTGTCACTCAGGATTTGACGGTACATGGCTCCATCCATTCTCCCATTGATGCGGTGAAGTAGTCCTGTGCCCTTAGCAGAGAAACATCCCCAAAACATAATGTTTCCACCTCCATGCTTGACAGTGGGGATGGTGTTCTTTGGGTCATAGGCAGCATTTCTCTTCCTCCAAACACGGCAAGTTGAGTTAATGCCAAAGAGCTAAATTTTAGTCTCATCTGACCACAGCACCTTCTCCCAATCACTCTCAGAATCATCCAGATGTTCATTTGCAAACTTCAGATGGGCCTGTACATGTGCCTTCTTGAGCAGGGGGACCTTGCGGGCACTGCAGGATTTTAATCCATTACGGCGTAATGTGTTACCAATGGTTTTCTTGGTGACTGTGGTCCCAGCTGCCTTGAGATCATTAACAAGTTCCCCCGGTGTAGTTTTCGGCTGAGCTCTCAGCTTCCTCAGGATCAAGTATACCCCACGAGGTGAGATTTTGCATGGAGCCCCAGATCGATGTCGATTGAAAGTCATTTTGTATGTCTTCCATTTTCTTACTATTGCACCAACAGTTGTCTCCTTCTCACCCAGCGTCTTACTTATGGTTTTGTAGCCCATTCCAGCCTTGTGCAGGTCTATGATCTTGTCCCTGACATCCTTAGAAAGCTCTTTGGTCTTGCCCATGTTGTAGAGGTTAGAGTCTGACTGTTTAATTGAGTCTGTGGACAGGAGTCTTTTATACAGGTGACCATGTAAGACAGCTGTCTTAATGCAGGCACCAAGTTGATTTGGAGCGTGTAACTGGTCTGGAGGAGGCTGAACTCTTAATGGTTGGTAGGGGATCAAATACTTATTTCTCTGTGCACAATGCAAATAAATATATACAATTTTGACAATGTGATTTTCTGTTTTTTTTTTAAATATAATCTATCTCTCACTGATAAAATTAACCTAGCTTAAAAATTCTAGACTGTTCATGTCTTTGACAGTGGGCAAACTTACAAAATCAGCAAGGGATCAAATACTTATTTCCTTCACTGTATATATATATATATATATATATATATATATATATATATATATATATATATATATATATATATATATATATATACAACAAGTAATAACCATGTCTCAAGATACATGATGTTCCAGAGTGGAAATGGCCGCCCAAGTGTTTGGCAATTATGATACTCCAGAAGGAGGTGATCGTGCATTACAGGAAATGTTCCGTGATCTAGAGAAACTATCAGTACAGGAGGCTAAGATATGGTGGGACCTGACGACTTTACGTAATTATATTACAAAACAAATGATCCCAAGGGGTCTACGTTTAAGAAAAAGTTCTACTTTTACCTACTCCGAAGAATTCAGCACACAATGGAATTTTATATTAACAGAATGTTCTATAAAACTAATGGAACTAATTACCAGACAAGAGGAGGCCAAATTGACAGAAATTGGAAACTGACATTTCCGCTCTAAAATAACAAATTAATGCTTCCTCCAGCTCACCCGACTTCACTATACTGGAACAACGTACTTCTCTACACTTGGAAAAATTAAATAAATCCATAGCTGAAACTGAGAAAAATAAATTCCAACGAGACCTCAGGGACTATGCAAACAAGGAGGTGTATGATTGGAATAAAAGAGACAAAATACACAACAAAATCAGACCCATCTTAAAAAATCGCAGACAAGAGAGAAGATCCGGCAGCAGTCTGAACAGAGTCAGTTTTAGCTCCTCTGAACCTGATTCTTTCGAAGGAATAAATGAAGCCTCAGATAGTGATAACTCTAGGAACCTATATTCCCAAGGATACCAATCAGTCAGCAAGTCAAGGAAGTAAAAAAACGGGGAAGGAGAGGTGGTAGGAAACATCACCCAAACAGACCAGGAACAAAACCGTCGCCTACGGAACCGCAGGAACCCACACCCAGCATTAATGTGATCAACCTTTCCTCATTCAAACTAACTCCACACAAGTCAAGGTTCTTTCGTTGGGCCTCAATTTTGCCCCTAATCGTACGTTCGATACTTTCAACACACTTCTGGACATTAATCGATTTGTAAGGAATTTAACAGTAAAGAGGCATTTCTACAACACGCTCCCAAATGACAACAGACTCCGAAGATTATAATCTCAAAGAACCCAATACAAATATCCACGACCATAGATTACTATCGTTTGAGGAACATAGGGCAATCCAATGCTTAGAGAGTCTGAACCCAGAACTTCCTACAAGAAATATTCATTTTTCCCCGGACTTTGTCACAAAAAATCCAAGCTTCCATCCTCTGGCATCCAGGATAGACTCTATGGACAGATTTCAATGGGCAATTGAAAAGGATCTCCAGCAACTATCCAAAAATTCGTAGTGTTGTAATAAGAATTTTAATATCTCTAAAGAGCTGAATATGGCAAAAAAAATCGTTAAAAAATAATAAGGATATCATTATTAAGATGTCGGAAAAAGGGGGCAGTATCACTGTGTTAGATAGGGAAATGTATAAGACCCAAATTTTGAAACTCCTAGCAGATACAGACACATATAAAAAACTAACATGCAATCCAACATCTATGTTCCAAAAAAAGCTCAACAAACTGATAAACGATGGTTTAGGTAGTGGCGTATTAACAAGTAAGCAAGCAGAATATATTATGGTCCAATGTCCCACAATTCCAATCATGCACGCATTGACCAAGACACATAAAGGCATAAACCCCCACCTATGCGCCCCATCGTGTCAGGGATAGGATCATTCAGAGAAAAACTATCTGAATGGCTAGACTCCTTGTTACAACCCCTTGCACTAAGAACCCTGGGCCATTTACATGACACCAGAGATGTTTTATGCTCATTTCACAAAAAAAGATGGGAAAATAAATTTACATGGCTGAGCTGTGATGTGACCTCACTTTATACCAGCATTCCACACAAAATAGCCCATAGGGCACTAGAATATCATCATTTTAAACACAGCACTTACAGCTATGAGATACAATCATATATACTTAAGGTTCTTGTCTTCCTGATGACACACAATTTCTTCCAGTTCGATGGGTTGTTTTACCTACAACTTAAGTGAGTATCAATGGGAGCTAAATTCTCCCCTTCTCTGGCAAATCTTGTGATGGCCTTGTGGGAGGAACTTTTCATTTTTTCTAGTGATAATCCTTTTGGCAGATCTATTAACTGGTATGCAAGGTATATAGACGACCTGCTATTTATATGGGAAGGCAATATGTCAGATATCCCAAATTTCATCAATTATCTTAATGACAACCAACTCAACTTGAAATTCACCTATTCTTCACAAAAAGATACTATCCAGTTTCTGGACCTAGAATTTAAAGGACATGCAGGGGAAACAATCAACACTAAAACATACCGTAAGCCGATTTCAGGGAACACTATCTTGCATGCAACAAGCGATCACCCCAGACAAACCATCTCATCAATCCCAGTGGGAGAAATGTACAGAGCAAAAAGAAATTGTAGTAATGACCCCAATTACCGGGTGGAACAACAGCAAATTTGTAGGAGACTACGCAAAAGAGGGTATGCAGAATGGACCCTCAAAAGAGCAACCTCCATTGTAGAAAAAAAGCCCCGAGATATACTTCTAGAGCCAAAACATAATAATAAAAATACTGGTCTAAACGTACCTACTTTGGTGTTACAACACAGTAGTCAGTTTAATGAAATAAAGAAAATCGTCCATAAAAATGTAGCCATCCTAATGGAAGACGAGGCCCTGTCAGATATTTTGAAAGATGGTTGCCGTGTTGTATACAGAAAAGCTCCTTCCTTAGGTGACCTATTGTCTCTTTCTATATTTTCCTCAAACACTCCCAAACTGACATGGCTTCAATATACGGGTTTCTTTAAATGCGGCTCGCATCCATGCAAAATCTGTTCATATGCTAAGCCTACTAAGAACTTCAGAGATTCAGATAACAATACAAATTTGTAAATTTAAACTTAGATTAATTGCAACAGTGAGGCAGTAATATACATTGTGGAGTGCATCAAATGCAATCTAATGTATGTAGGTTGCACCAGCCGAAAATTTAAAGCTAGGATACTAGAACATTTGGGCTATATAAGAAATCCTAACCTCACTAACATCACTAATGTTGCCAAACTTTTCATAACCTTCCATAATAGATCAATTATAAGTCTGAGATGTTATGCCATAGAAAAAGTCAAAACTCCAACCAGAGGGGGGAACATTAACAGGTTCCCGACCGCCGGCCGTATATATACGGCCAGCGGTCAGGGTCTCTGAAGTCCGCCATATAGACTATTTACGGCGGCACTTCAGAGACTGTGCACGCGCGATCGCGTGCACACAGCTCTATGCCCTGGCTGTTGCTAACAGCCATGGGCACTGGGCAGAATGTCAGGGGTCAATCTTTTGGCCCCTGAACATGTGATCGCTGTGACAACCAATCACAGCGATCACATGCATTTCTGCATAGAAAACAGTGTGCACGCGATCGCGTGCACACAGCCCTGTGCCCACGCTGTTACCAACAGCTCTGGGCACTGGGCAGAGTATCAGGGACCAATCTGATGGTCCCTGAACATGTGGTCGCTGTGAAAACCTATCACAGCGACCACATTTGTTTTATTTTGACTTTTCTGGCAGTAAATCTCCTGCCTCTTTTCTTCTCCTCAAACATTTTTTCAGTTTGAGGAGAAGAAGAGACTCGGGAGAATTGCTGCCAGAAGATTACAGTTACAGTTACACAAAAAATACAGTTACACTCTAAAACATTCTCTGTATAGATAGATTTCTATCTATCTATACAATCTATCTATCCATCTATCTTTTTTTCTATCTATCTATCTACCTTTCTTTCTTTCTTTTATTCTATTAGAATAGGCAGGTAGGGAGTATATAATTATATATGTATCCACATATATATAATATATATAGCAATAGCGGCTTATTTTTTTGTTAGCGGTAGTGTAGATATATATAGCAGTTAGTTTGTGTTTTATAAAACAAAAAAACAAAAAAATTGTTTAGTTAGTGTTAGTGTTAGTTACGTTATGGCGAGGAAGTTGTTTAGCGCCGAGGAGGCATACGCCATGCTGTGGTCTGAGTCGGAGACCGCATCAGAGATGTCGTCCGAGATGGAACCTGTTTTAGGTAGTGACGATGACAGCGTCACTTCAGGTTCATCTTCAGGGGACGTTGTCCCTGATGCAGTTGAAACTGCAGAACTTGAAAGCGCAGGGCCAAGTAGCGCTGTAGCACGGGACAGCCTGGTCCCTCCAGTCCAGGCTCTTGTATGGGCACCTGCCCCATCTTCTGGGCCTAGAATCCACGGATTTACTGACACTCCTGGCATAACCGTGGACAATACAAATTTTGTCCAAATGGATTACTTCCATTTATTTGTAACGGACGACATCCTAAATCAGATTGTCCACGAAACAAATTTATATGCCACGCAATATATAAGGCAGAAACCTTCATCCACCCATGCCAGAGATTGGACGCCCACCAATTTGCAGGAATTAAAAAAAAAATTGGGGCTCACCCTAAATATGGGTATTGTCAAAAAGCCCTCCATTAGGTCTTACTGGTCAACAAGACCCGCCCAAGCCACCCCAGTATATTCTGCAGTAATGCCCAGGTCTCGTTATGAGACAATAATGAGGTTCCTCCACTTCAATGACAACGCACAGGCCCCCCCAAGTACCGATGCAAACCGGGATCGGTTGTTCAAAATAAGACCGCTAATAAATTCCCTGAATAATTTATTTCTGCAACTCTACACCCCTGAGCAGAATGTAAGTGTGGACGAATCCCTCCTCAACTTTCATGGCAGACTTAGCTTTCGCCAATATCTACCTTCCAAAAGGCCAAGATATGGCGTTAAGCTCTACAAATTGTGTGAAAGCGGGTCAGGATATACCACCGCCTTCAGGATTTATGAAGGGCGGGACCGCACAATAAATGTTCCTGGATGCCCCCCTGATCTTTCCATCAGCAGCAAAATTGTGTGGGAGATAATGCAGCCTCTGCTTCACAAGGGGTACCATCTGTACTGTGATAATTTTTATTCCAGTGTGCCCCTGTTTAGGCATTTGCATGCTGCAAGGACTGGGGCATGTGGTACCATGCGCAAAAACAGAATTGGTTTTCCACAGCAATTAGTGGGGAAGCGCATGGTAAAGGGGGACTCCTGTGCTTATGCATCTGAGGAATTGCTGGCGGTCAAGTTCAGGGATCGTAAAAATGTGTATGTGCAAAGCACGATTCATACCGCAGGAACAGTGGCAGTGAGGGAAAGAGGGGCAACATCGGACAAGCACAAACCAGTGAGCGTGTCCGAATATAATAAGTACATGGGGGGGGGGTGGATTTAAGCGACCAGGTTCTACAGCCCTATTTAGTAAAACGCAAAACTAAAACCTGGTACAAAAAAAGTGGCCATTTATTTGTTACAGGTGGCAATCCACAACTCATTTGTGCTCTACAAAAAAAACAGAGGCAGAGACACATACCTGGATTTCCAGGAAAAAATTATTGAAGGCCTCATTTTTGATGTTCAGGACACCCGAGAATGCCCCCAGTCTGAGGATGTCACGCGACTGACTGAAAGACACTTCATCAGTCGGATTCCCCCAACAGCAACCAGAAGCAACCCTCAGAAAAAGTGCCGCGTCTGCAGAAAAGACGGGCACCGCAAAGATTCCCGATATTTCTGTCCCTCATGTCCCTCACAACCAGGCCTGTGCATTGAGCCATGTTTTAAAAAATACCACACTGTTCTGAATTATTAGATTTTAGTTAATTCGTTGAAAATATATTTGCCCTACATTACGTTTTTATTTTTCCCCTGATTTTACTCCAAGGGTGAGGGAGGGAATGGGTGGGTGGGGGGTGGATGTCATGTTTGCATATTCTCTAAAGTTCATCTGCTCGAGAGCTCCATTTGCATAAACCTGCAATTTCTTATTTTAGAAAACCCCAAAAAATAAATTCCCATTATACCCCTAGATGAATATTTTGGGATTTCTGCTTCAAGAGCAGATATTTTGGAAGTGTTATAGAAACTCTGTTGAGTTTTGTAAAACCAGCTTTGAAATAAAGCGATTTGTGAAATAAGCTTCTTCTATCGTCCGCCCTCCTACTTCTCTATGTGATAAATAAGACACACATATTTGGTATCCCCATGCACAGGAGAAGTGGAAGAATGTGAAAGGAGATGAATTTTGGCCGTGGTCTATGCCGTGTGTGAAAAATGCTGGTATAAACTGACGCATTTGCTAAAAAATTGCTAATTTTATTTTGATCCATCTTATTCAAGAAACTTTCAGAAGAAAACTGGACTGTCTAAAAATATGATAAACCCCTTGAAGAAAACCTTGTGGGGTCTACTTGCGTGAATGAAGTAATTTATGGGGTGTTTCTAATCTTTCAGCAGCATTAGGCCCCCCAGAAAACAGTATGCGGCTATAAAGTCAAGTGCAGAATTCCTGGACCGAAAAGGCCAAAAAGACTCCTTTTATGCCAAGCCCTGGCACATGCCCGTGAATAAAGCACACATATTTGGTAGCCCCATGCACAGGAGAAGTGGAAGAATGTGAAATGCGATGAATTTTGTCCGTGGTCCATTTTGTGTGTGAAAAAGCTAGCATAAACTGACGCATTTGTTAAAAAAAAAGGTAATTTTATTTTGTTCCATCTTATTCAAGAAACTTTCAGAAGAAAACTGGACTGTCTAAAAATATGATAAACCCCTTGAAGGAAACCTTGTGGGGTCTACTTGTGTGAATGAAGTCATTTATGGGGTGATTCTAATGTTTCAGCAGCATTAGGCCCCCCAGAAAACAGTATGCGGCTATAAAATCAAATGCAAAATTCCTGGACCGAAAAGCCTCCTTTTATGCCAAGCCCTGGCACATGCCCGCACAGTGAATAAGGCACACATATTTGGTATCCCCATGCACGGGAGAAGTGGAAGAACGTGAAAGGAGATTAATTTTGTCCGTGGTCTATGCCGTATGTGAAAAATACTAGCCTAAACTGACGCATTTGCTAAAAAATAGCTGATTTTTTTTTGTTCCATCTTATTCAAGAAACTTTCAGAAGAAAACTGGACTTGCTAAAAATATGATAAACCCCTTGAAGGAAACCTTGTGGGGTCTACTTGTGTGAATGAAGTCATTTATGGGGTGATTCTAATGTTTCAGCAGCATTACACCCCCCAGAAAACAGTATGCGGCTATAAAATCAAATGCAAAATTCCTGGACCGAAAAGGCCGAAAAGCCTCCTTTTATGCCAAGCCCTGGCACATGCCCGCACAGTGAATAAGACACACATATTTGGTATCCCCATGCACGGGAGAAGTGAAAGAATGTGAAAGGAGATGAATTTTGTCCGTGGTCTATGCTGTATGTGAAAAATACTAGCCTAAACTGACGCATTTGCTAAAAAATAGCTGATTTTTTTTTGTTCCATCTTATTCAAGAAACTTTCAGAAGAAAACTGGACTTGCTAAAAATATGATAAACCCCTTGAAGGAAACCTTGTGGGGTCTACTTGTGTGAATGAAGTCATTTATGGGGTGATTCTAATGTTTCAGCAGCATTACACCCCCCAGAAAACAGTATGCGGCTATAAAATCAAATGCAAAATTCCTGGACCGAAAAGGCCGAAAAGCCTCCTTTTATGCCAAGCCCTGGCACATGCCCGCACAGTGAATAAGGCACACATATTTGGTATCCCCATGCACGGGAGAAGTGGAAGAATGTGAAAGGAGATGAATTTTGTCCGTGGTCTATACCGTGTGTGAAAAATACTAGCCTAAACTGACGCATTTGCTAAAAAATAGCTGATTTTTTTTTGTTCCATCTTATTCAAGAAACTTTCAGAAGAAAACTGGACTTGCTAAAAATATGATAAACCCCTTGAAGGAAACCTTGTGGGGTCTACTTGTGCGAATGAAGTCATTTATGGGGTGTTTCTAATGTTTCAGCAGCATTACGCCCCCCAGAAAACAGTATGCGGCTATAAAATCAAATTCAAAATTCCTGGACCGAAAAGGCCGAAAAGCCTCCTTTTATGCCAAGCCCTGGCACATGCCCGCACAGTGAATAAGGCACACATATTTGGTATCCCCATGCACGGGAGAAGTGGAAGAATGTGAAAGGAGATTAATTTTGTCCGTGGTCCATACCGTGTGTGAAAAATGCTAGCATAAACTGGCGCAATTGCTAAATTCTTGCATTTTTTTCCAATTTTGCCCACTTTAGAGAAAAAAATAAAAATGATATATACTGACAAATGCCACTAAAACAAAGCCCTATCTGTCCTTTAAAAAGAGTGTAAAATTCAAAGATGAACTTTATTCACCTGCTGAGTTATAGTCATCTAAATAAGCGCATAGCAAAATTGTGAAATTTGCTCTGGTCATTTAGCTGTAAAACAGACTAGTCCTTAACCGGTTAATGGTGAAAATGGTTTCCGTTTATCACCGTTGTGTAAGGGTTCCGTTATTTTGACTGAATAAATACCGTAGTCGACTCTGCTATTCATTCTGTCAAAACGATGGAACCCTCACACAACGGTGATAAATGGAAACCATTTGCACCGGATCCGTCACCATTGAAATCCATTGTGATGCAAATTCCATTCATGGATTCCTCTGACGGAAAGGTTCAACAGAACCCATGAACAGAGTCCTGACACAGATGTGAACGAAGCCTTAGATGAGGAAATGGATGCCTCTGTGTGACTGGTTGGGTTTGTTGGTTCAATAACATTTAATGTGTTATTATTTGCTTTTCCTGCTTTGCAGTATTTTTGTCCGGTTTTTTTTTGCAAAATTATAAATTAAGCCTTTGAAAAATGAAAAAAAAAATGACAGGGAAACAGTTACCAATTTTCAGATTACTATTCAGATCACTAAAATTCTAATGCCAATTTAATAAAATGTGGTGAAAATCCACATGTGAACAAACTCTAATTGAAGCTGGAGGATCTCCAGCTCGTCTTGGTGGCCGTACAACTTATTTTTCCTTTTTGTACACAATCCCCCCCAGTACTATATTGTAAAGCTTAGACACTGTTTTCTTATTTTCTCCTGTATGTATTCTGTCGTATTAGGCAATGTGAGCATTGTGTATTTTTTATATGGTTCCCATTAGTGGAATAAAGGGAAAACTTTTCCATAAGGGAGAGATGTGGGAAGGTTTTTCCTGCTTTCCTCTGATGGGATCAGATACAACAGCGATCAAACTGACCTGACAATACAAGCACGTGATACAGCCTGGAAAGGAGAACATCAGTATATTGTAAAGTTGTTGTTTTTTTTTTATATTTTGAGGCCATATAAACCCATTTAAATGTTCCTGGAAAATTCCTTGAAATATGTAGTAAATTTCATTTAGTGTTAAGTACACTGTATTATTAGGGCACTGTACTACAGCAGTATTGTATTGTATTGTATTGTATTGTATTGTATGGTGCTAATATTGTCTGACACTTATTTTGGCTCCCAGCAGTGTGTTCGGTTCGGGACTTGCGGCCAAAATTTGTTCCGTCCATTACAGACGTAATGTGCTCGTGTGAATCCAGCCTTACTCTCGTCAGACTTTCCTCTATTCAAATTTAATTTCTCTAACGGCAAAAGAGACAAAAACTCAACATATTCATCACGCCAAATACGATCTCTAATCTCTGTCTTAAGGGAGCTCTCAAAACAAACATTTGGCTAACCGAACCCCATGCAGTTGAACCGCAACAGGAGCGCCAGACCCACCAGCACTCCCAGTGACTTTAGAACCTAGCGCAACAGCCCCAGATAACGAACCGTACCATGCCGCCACAGGAGAAGGAGCAAGGGGGACCACAGGTGGTGGGACCTCACGCTGCACCAAAGCCTCTCTAACACCAGCCAGTAATTGAGCCACTACCTGTCCCAAATCAGACAGTCAAGCTGGGGGGCTCCTGACTATGGTGTGAGCAGGGCTCAGGAAGCCTTGACCTCCTAGCTAGTCTTGACTTGGGGATTAGCGGCATATCCCTGAGCACCCCTGATGGTAAGTCGAACCCGTCACCAGCATTTCACCTATTGAACTTTACTTATACCTTACTGGCCGCTGCTATCAAAATTTCATTGCCGTTATCCCCTCTCCTAAACTCCTCCTCCGACTGTAAATAACGGTCTGTAAACATGTTGCGTCTTTTATTGTAATAATTCGGTGTCCCGTTGTACGCTCACCCCGGAAGAGGACATCAACGCACAAGTGCGGGATTTTGTGTGCTGGGGAAGGCGAGGAGCTGTCCATCAAAAGTAAAGAGGCGGGGTAAACGCGGAAAGACTTGAGGAATGAAGATAACTCAAAAACTGAATACTAAAGCTACAGAGCCGACTAAGAAGACAATTTTAGGTTAAATAGAAATGATATTTCACCCACTACCCCCTGGTATTGCTGGTTTAATCAGTAAAATGCTGGTGACAGGTTCCCTTTTACCAATAGTTTCTGGCAATGAGGTCAGGGCCGCCATCAGGGGGGTATTATGGGTACTTCTGTAAGGTGCCCGGCCAAACCTAATTGAAAGGGGGGCCCGGCAACTGCCACGACTTGCATTTGGTAGAAAAAATAGGCCCCTGCTATGGGGCCTGTTCTTTTCACCAAAGTAATGTCGTGAGCTGTGGGCCCCCCCTCTCGTCGTGGGGGCCATAAAGCACCGCCCGCTCGCGCAACCGCGAGCACCGGAGCGCACACCCGCGAACCAGATGCACCGACGGGCACACAAGGACAGCGACGCAGAGAGAGCTTACCTGGGCCGCCTCCTCCTCCTCCTCCTCCTAAACCTCATCCTCCACCTTCTCCTCCTCCTCCTAAGCCTCGTCCTCCTCCTCTGCCTCCTGCTCCGCCTCCTAAGCCGCCTCCTCCTCCTTCTCCTCCTCCTTCTCCTCCTCCTCCTCCTTCTTGTCCTCGTCCTCCTCCGCCTCCTAAGCCTCGCCCTCCTCCGCCTCCTAAGCCTCTACCTCCTCCTCCTCCGCCTCCTAAGCCGCCGCCGCCTCCTCCTCCTCCGCCTCCTAAGCCGTCGCCTCCTCCTCCGCCTCCTCCTCCTACTCGTCCTCCTCCGCCTCCTAAGCCTCGTCCTCCTCCGCCTCCTTCGCTTCCTAAGCCTCGTCCTCCTCCTCCTCCGCCTCCTAGGCCGCCTTCTCCTCCACCTCCTCCTCCTCCGCCTCCTAAGTTCGTCCTCCTCTGCCTCCTAAGCCTCCTCTGCCTCCTAAGCCTTGTCCTCCTCCGTCTCCTAAGCCTCCTCCTCCTCCCCCGCCTCCTAAGCCTCGTCCTCCTCCACCTCCTAAGCTTCGTCCTCCTCCTCCTCCTAAGCCTCGTCGTCCTCCTCCTCCGCCTCCTCCGCCTCCTAAGCCTCGTCCTCCTCCTCCGCCTCCTAAGCCTCGTCCTCCTCCGCCTAAGCCTCGTCCTGCTCCTCCGCCTCCTAAGCCTCGTCCTCCTCCGCCTAAGCCTCGTCCTGCTCCTCCGCCTCCTAAGCCTCGTCCTCCTCCTTCTCCTCCTCCGCCTCCTAAGCCTCGTCCTCCTCCTCCTCCTCCGCCTCCTCCGCCTCCTAAGCCTCGTCGTCCTTCTCCTCCGCGTAGCTGCGTAAGGAGAGGGGGAGGAGTCCAAATGTAGCGCGGCGGCAGGCGTTCTATGATCCCCGCCATTTTCTGGAGCCTCGCTGGAGGTGAAGGACTGGACGTCTGGACCGAAGACATCGCCTGGAAGACTAGACCTGGAAGACATCGCCTGACAACGAGGACTGGAGTGGAAGCCAGCAGCTCTTCTGACACAGTGAGTAAAGTGTCTCAAAGTGCTGATTATGTATGTCCCTGTTCACACAGAGTATTTTGCAGGCAGAAAAAATCTGCCTCAATATTCCTTAAAGAATTTTGAGGCAGATTTTGACCTGCCCACACTAGCTTGCCGCGTTTTTTGCTGCGTTTTTTGCCTGCGGCGATTGAGGACAGCAGACAAAAAACGCAGCGAAAAATGCATTTTCTGTCTCCCATTGATTTTGATGGGAGGTCAGAGGCGGAACCGCGGCAAGAAAGGACATGCTGCTTTTTATTTTTTCCGCGACTGGCTCCCATTGATTTCAGATTAAATCAATGGGAGGCGGTTTTAGATGTTTTTTGGCCCTGATTCCGACGCAGTGTCCGAGTCAATATCAAGGCCCAAAAACTCTGTGAACTGGGCCTTATTGTTAGGGTAGAAACACACTAGGCATGAACACTGTGGAATTTATTGCGGAAAATCTGCAGCGTATAACAGTCGCAGCAGAGTGGATGAGATGTGAACAAATCTCATCCACACGCTGCAAAAATTTGACCTGCAGTGTGGTTTTTTAAGCCGCAGCATGTCAATTTATTCTGTGGAATCGCTGCTCCTCTGTTGCGGAAATGCTGCGCTTCTGCCTCAAAAATCACAAATGAGAAAAAAAAAAGGTATTTTTTTGAATTTATAAAAAAGTTTAGACTTACCCCGGCCGTAGTCCTGGTGACGCAATACTCTATTCTTAGCGCAGCCCGGCCTCCTGTCATGACGTTTCATCCCATGTGACTGCTGCAGTGGTCACATGGTCTACAGCGTCATCCCAGGAGGCCGGGCTTCGTTCAGAAGAGAGAGACGCGTTGCCTAAACTATGGCCGGGGCAAGTCTAAACTTTTTTTTCCCTGCAGGATTCCCGTAGCGGACATGCCTCATGAAACCTGCACCACTATTTGGTGCGGTTTTGCTGGCGGAATTCCCTGAAGCTACCGGGGTGGATAAGCTGTGTAGTTTTACTCAGCATATCCGCCTAGTGTGTTCCTACCCTTATGATGCGCTCCTGGAGCTGCTGCCTGTCTCTAAATAGGCAGTTGGTCCAGTAGAATTTGCAATTATTTTTTTCTGTGAACCAGCTTAAAAAAATACAAAACTTTTGTGTGAGGCTGGGTTCACACGAGCATCAGTGGCGTAACTACCGCGGTAGCAGCAGTAGCGGCTGCTACGGGGCCCGGGGCTTGAGGGGGCCCGTGCCGCCAGCCGACACGCCCTCCCAAATGCCCGGTGGCGCCGCTAGCAGCCGTTATGGCTGCTACAGGGGTAGCACCGCTACTGTGGGGCCCGCACCACCGAGCCTTACACAGGCACTCTCATGCCTGTAGGTGTCGCTAGCACCGGAGGGGGCCCCGGTGCTAGCGGCAGCCAAATACATGTATTAGCACTGAATGGCCGGGCATGTTCCGTGCCTGACCATCCAGTGCCTTACAATGACACTGATTGGCTAGTGGCGCGATGACATCATCGCGCCGCTTCCATGCTTGGAAGGTGCTGATTGGCGGGGCAAGTCATTCTGCCCCGCCAATCAGCGTCATTGAAAGACGCTCATTCAGCTCCTGCAGACATGCTCAGAAGAGAGCATGTCTGCATCGCCAGTGAACAGCGTGGGAACCTGAGAATGTGAGTATGTCAACTTTATATATTTTTTTCCTCATAAAAACGTGAATGGCATTATCTATAGTGGGGGGTCTATCTACAGGGGGGGGGGTCGTCTTTATGTGGGCTATTATATATAGGGGGGTCTATATGTGGGGCAGTAGCTACAGGGGGGTCTATATGTGGGGCAGTAGCTACAGGGGGGTCTATATGTGGGGGTGTGGGCCACTATATACAGGGGGGTCTATATGTGGGCCACTATATACAGGGGGGTCTATATGTGGGGCACTAGATACAGGGGAGGTCTGTATGTGGGGATGTGGGCCACTATCTACAGGGGGGTCTATATGTGGGGCAGTATATGTGAGACACTATACAGGGGTGGGCTATATGTAGAGCACTATCTATAGGGGAGCTATTTTTTAGGGTACTTTCTATAGGGGTGGGCTATGTGTGGGACACTATATACAGGGGTGGGTTACCTGTGGGGCACTAGCAACAGGGTGGCTATATGTAGTGCACAGTCTACAGGGGTGGGCTATATGTGGGACAATATCTACAGAGGTGGGCTATACGTGGAGCACTAACTATAGGGGAAGCTATATGTAGGGCAGCACGGTGGCTCAGTGGTTAGCACTATTGCCTTGCAGCTCTGGAGTCCATATGTGGGCACTATCTACAGGGGCTTCTATGTAGGTCACTATCTACAGGGGGCACTATCTACAGGGGGCACGGTGTGTGTGTGTGTGTGTGTGTGTGTGTGTGTGTGTGTGTGTGTGTGTGTGTGTGACAGTTATATTTAGATGTGTTGAGAATTTTAACTTTGTTTACAGGTGCAGAAATGTTTTAAAAGTGAGAAGCTGAAGACATCTAAATGGAAAACTGCAGAAATGGGTCATGGCCGGGAGAAATCCATCATAGATGTCTGAACCGAAGGGAGAAGAAAAGAACTAGAATCTGAGACGACACCGGTGAGTCACTTAATGTAAATGTTTATTCTGCCTCTAATCAGTATTGTAGTCACTGTATGATCTGCAGCGAGATGATGGTGGTATGATTTTTTTTTTTGTGAAACCGCATCTCCCAGCATATCCTTATCATTGTTTCGGCCATGCTGGGAGCTGTAGTTTTACGCCGTACAAACCTATGCGCAGTGGCGTAACTACCGCTATAGCAGCCGTAGCGACTTCTACGGGGCCTGCAGCATGAGGGGGCCCGTGCCACCCGCCGGCACGGCCACTCCCATGGCCGCAGGCTCCGCTAGCAGCCGCTATGGCTGCTACAGCGCGACGCCACTGAAGGGGTTGTTCCTACAAAAGACATGCATCCCCTAACCACAGGATAGGGGATACATGTGGGATCGCTGGGACGCCCAGCGATGAGGAGAACGGGGGACCGAAAGTCCCCCCTAAGTTCTCCATGACAAACCTCGGACTTCCGTAGTCTGTCTGCAGCTCCATGGAAATGACTTGTGCACCGGTCGTGCTTGTGCGCATGCGTGACCAGCGCTCCTTTCATTTTTATTGAACTGCGCAGACGCCGGAAGTCCGAGGTTAGTCATGGAGAACTTCGGGGGACTTTCGGTCCCCCGTTCTCCTTATCGCTGCCAGCGATCACACATGTATCCCCTATCCTGTGGATAGGGGATGCATGTCTTTTGTAGGACAAACTATAGGCTGTTTTTTTTTTTGGGGGGGGTCTGTATGGCGTAATCTACAGAGGGGGCTGTATGGCGTTATCTACAGAGGGGGTCTGTATGGCGTTATCTACAGAGGGGGCTGTATGGCGTTATCTACAGGGGGCCGTGTATGGTGCTATCTATAGGGGGGCGCTGTGTGGTGGAATCTATAGGGAGGCACTATCTACAAGGGGGGGGGGGTTGTGTGATACCCAGCAGAGGGGGGGGGGGCCCCAGTCAAAAGTTTGCTATGGGGCCCAGTCTTTCCTAGTTACGCCCCTGACGAGCATGTTCGATCCGTAAAGGACGGAACATTTTTCGGCCGCAAGTCCCGGACCGAACACAGTGCAGGGAGCCGGGCTCCTAGCATCATAGTTTTGTACGACGCTAGGAGTCCCTGCCTCTCCGTGGAACTACTGTCCCGTTCTGAAAACATGATTACAGTACGGGACAGTTGTCCCGCAGCGAGGCAGGGACTCCTAGCGTCGTACATAACTATGATGCTAGGAGCCCGGCTCCCTGCACTGTGTTCGGTCCGGGACTTGCGGCCGAAATACGTTCCGTCCTTTACGGACCGAACACGCTCGTGTGAGTCCAGCCTGAGGCTTTGTTCACAGCTGCGTTGGAGGCTCCGTTGCAGATCTGACAGAGAATACCGGATACAGTAGTGCAGCATGCTGCACTATTGTTTTCGTTAAAACAACCGACACCCCAATGGAAATCCGACAAAACCCATTAAAGTCAATGGGTTTCGTTAGCGGCAGGTGTTGTCTTTTGTGCAGCGGAACAGGTGCTTCTTATTTTTCCATTGCTCTGCTCTGACAGAGGAGAATAACAGAAAGTTGAATGCAGGTGTGAACCCAGCCCTACATTTTGGGCATTTTGAGTAAAATAAAACTTGCACTCCCATGCAGGCGGAGCTTGTACGGAGTGGTGGTCAAGCATGTATGCTGCTGTTTCTGTCATTCCCATACACTTTGAATGAAATGGAAGCGTGCACGCTTGACCGCCGCTCAATTCAATGTTCCCCTCACTGTGGGGGGTGCAGTGAGGAGGATCTGGGGGTTTGGGACCCTCGTTCTTATGAACACAAAAAAAAACCAATTGAACTGTAAAATTATTGTTAACCCACCTGCTGGCCTCCCTTTCTTGCTTGCCGCTCCGTTCCCTCGTTTTGGTCCCAGTTGTCCGGGATCCAAGATGGCTGCTACTGTCTCAGACTTGCATATAGAAAGCGTTGCCTGCCAGTCTGAGACATGCCGCCCACCTCCTTCACTGCTCTCGGAATCTTTGTGTCCATCTCTTCTGACACATCTGGCTTCTTGAAAGGGGTTCCGTCTGCAGCAACATCCTCACTGACAGCGCCAGGGTTGGCATGAATCATCTTCTGTATGTAGGTATATAACATTGTATGCTCGTAACGGTCTTATATGTTTTATTGTCTGTGTTTTTTTACAGGTTTTAGTATCTTTGACTATGTAAGATCGTCGTAGGATCGAATTTTTACCAATAAAATTATCAAAGCGGGCTGTAGGGGACGCAGTTTATTTCAATTAAGTATTTTTTATACATTTTTCCACTGTATAACAGAACTAGTAATCGAGGTGTCTGACTGACACCTCTCCATTACAATTGCTAGGGTTTGGTGTCAGCCAGAGGTGTGCTATGTCCACTTTCGGCTGACACCAACCCCTTTTCTCCAGTACCCAACGCACCAGGGGTACTGGGAAGAGCCGAGGACTATTGGGTGGCCCCTGGGACGGCCAGAGGCTGGTGTTTTTAGGATTGGAGGGAACCAATAGCCATGGACCTACCCATCCTGATAATTTCAAGCTGCGGTTGTTGGTTTTTCTTGGCAGGATAGAGAAATAGGAGGACCCCACATGTTTTTTTGTTTAATCATTTAGATTTTTTTAAGAAAAGCATTACACTATGCTATAAATACAAAAATATATATATATTAAAAAAAAAAAACATGGAGAAAATCAATAGCTGCAGTCTGATTATCCGGATGGGAAGGTCCATGGCTATTGGTCCCCTCCCATCCTAAAAACACCAGCCTGCGGCTGCCCATTACGTTGCTTGGGCCGCTCCTGATGGTTCTCGCCTCTTCCCAGTACCCCTGGTGCGTTGGGTACTGAGTTAATTGGAGGGATTAGTGTCAGCCAAAGGTGGACATAGCCCATCACTGACTGACACCAAGCCCTAGCGATTGTAATGGAGAGGTGTCAGTCAGACACATTGATTACTAGTTCTGTTACACAGTTGAAAAAAATATAAAAAACACGTTATTGAAATAAACTGCCCCCCCCCTACAGCCCACTTTGACCATTTTATTGGTAAAAATTTGATCCCACGACAATCCAACGTAGTCCAAGACACGGAAACCTTAAAAAAAACAGACAATAAAACATATAAGACCGTTACAAGCATACAATGTGATATACTTAAAGAGGCTCTGTCACCACATTATAAGTGCCCTCTCTCCTACATAATGTGATCGGCGCTGTAATGTAGATAACAGTGTTTTTTATGAACAATTTGAGATTTATGCTAATTAGTTTCTTAATAGACAACTGGGCGCTTTTTAACTTATTACCAACTGGGCGTTGTACAGAGAAGTGTATGACGCTGGCCAATCAGTGACCAATCAGCGTCATACACTTCTCATCGTTCCAGCCCAGCTACTTTCACTGCACAGCGTGATCTCGCTGTGCTGTCACATACTCCCACATTAACTTTACCAAAGTGTCTTGAGAGTGAATAGACATCACCTCCAGCCAGGACGGGATGTCTATTCACGCTGCCACAACTTCGGTAAAGTTTCTGTGGGACTTACTCACATCACAGCGTGATCTCGCGAGGTCACGCTGTGCAGCGAAAGAAGCTGGGCTAGAACGATGAGAAGTGTATGATGCTGATTGGTCACTGATTGGTCAGCGTCATACACTTCACTCCACAACGCCCAGTTGGTAAAAAGTTAAAAAGCGCCCAGTTGTCTATTAAGAAACTAATTAGCATAAATTTAAAATTGTTCATAACTGGGTCAAAAATTATCGTTTTTCAAAATAAAAACCACTGTTGTTATCTACATCACACCACTGATCAGATTATGTAGGAAATAGGAGATGATTCATGCCAACCCTGGCGCGGTCTTGCTCCGTCCTCCACTGACACGCTGTCAATGAGGATGTTGCTGCAGCCGGAACCCCTGTCAAGAAGCCAGCAGGACAAGTATCATAAGAGATGGACACAGCGCTGACAACATCGGTGCTTGTCATTTTGAGAGCAGTGAAGAAGGTGCATGTCTCAGATTTGCAGGTAATGCTTTCTATATACAAGTCTGAGACAGCACCAGCTATCTTGGATTCTGGAAAACGGGGAACGGAATGAGTAAGCAGAACCAGAAGCAAGTGAGGCCAGCAGGTAAGTTATCAATAATTTTGCAGTATTTAATTTGTTGTTTTTTTGGACTGAATGGTTGCTTTTTAACCAGTAAGCAGCAGCTCCAGTGTGCGTCTGGCTGGGGTGTATTTACATTGCCGAGCGGTCTCATGCTGCAATCTAGCACATCTTGATGTCACGCTCAACGTCATAAGCGTTAACCATAACGTTTAAAACTCTGTAGAGCTAATGACGAAGCTCTTTATAAAATGTATATATATTTATTTTTTCTTTCACTTAATAATTTTTATTATTTCTAAAGGTCCAAAGCGCTGAAGAGCAATGCCAGCGACGCCAACTGCTGTGTCTGGATAGGGCAGAGGGAGCGGCTCAGCTTCAGTGTGTGGTAAGCGCTTGTGAGCTTGATGCCCCCTGCTGAAGAGAAGAGAAGACTGCAAAGGTAAGTGTAAAATGAATAAATGGGTTACATATAGAACTAGAATAATATTTACACACAGGGGTGTAACTACATTGCGCTGCGCCACACGCCACACTTTTGAATAGCCTCGTCCACCTTAAACATGGACCCCAGAACCGACATAAAAATATAAAAAAAATTGACAGCTAACCGTCTCTGTTACCGGCCTGGGGACCAATTAGCAGGCCCCCATGCCGGCGATTGCTGTGATTGGTCAGTCTTCAGAGACTGACCAATCACAGCCGTCTGTGACGTCGTCTAGAGGAGAAAGCTCCTATCACTTTCTCTGATCTCCTCATTTCTGTGAGATCCGTGAGGAGATCAGAGAAAGCGGTGTAAAAAAAACCCACTATTTTTATTAACCCCTTCCCGAAAATGGGCGTATAGTAACGCCCTGAGGATGAAGCGGGCACAGGAGCTGTGCTCGCTCCATATTCATCGGGCGTCGGCTGTAATATACAGCCCACATCCCACTCCAACAACAGTGATCACTGTTCTCTACGAACGCTGTAGTTTAACCCCTTAAATGCCGCTGTCAATAGCGACAGCGGCATTTAAGTGATTGATACAGAGGGAGGAGGCTCACTCTGCACCCCATTGCCCCCCCCCCCGCAAAAAATCACGGGGTTCTGATGGTTGCAATGGCAACCAGGAAGCCTAGCAATGGCTTCCTGGTTGCCAGGTACGGGAGCCTATTAGGTCCTGCCCAAGGCAGGATGTAATAGGCTCAACTGTCAGTTGTAAAGTGACAGTTACAATACACTGCACTACACAAGTACATACAGAAGTAGTGCAGTGTATTGTGCAGGGGATCAGAAGATCAGATCTTCCAGTCTCCTAGTAAGTGTAAAATAAAAAGTGAAAAAAAAAAAGTTTTAGACAAATAAATAAATAAATAAACGTTTTACGTAATAAAAACAATAATCACCATGTTTCCCTGATCAAGTCCTTTATAATTAGAAAAAAACGAAAAAAAAACAAAAAACTAGACATAATAGGTATCGCCTATCGCGTTTGTTTCGGCCTGACCTAAAAAAATATCATATTATTTATCCCGCACGGTGAACACCGTAAAAAAAATACAATAAAAAACAATGTCAGAATTTCCTTTTTTGGTCACGTTGTTTCCAAAAAAATGGAATAAAAAGTGATCAAAAAGTCGCGCATAGCCAAACATGGTACAAATAAAAACTACAGTGTGTCACGCAAAAAACAAGCCCTCACAAAGCTCCGTCGACAAAAAAATAAAAAAGTTATGTCTCTCATGATATGGTGACACTAAAACATTTTATTTAGAAAAAAGTGTTTTTATTGTGTAAAAGTAGTAAATCATATAAAAACAATATACATTTGGTATTGCCATAATCGTATCGAACCGCAGAATAAAGTAAACATGTTGTTTATACTGCACAGAGAACGCCGTTAAAAAATTATAAAAAAAACTGATCAAATTATCTCATGTACCCCAAAATGATACTAATAAAAACTACAGCTCGTCCCATGAAAATCAAGCACTCACACAGCTCGTCAACGGAAAAATAAAAAGTTATGACTCTTGGAACGCAATAATGCAGAACGACGGCCCAAACTAATTTATATGTGCAGCAGTGCTTCACCTAAAACCCCACGTCATCATTTGCAGCCCCCACTGGTAGACCCTGTAAATGCAGCGGAAACGATGACATTTTGGGGTCTGTGCTACATATGGGGCTAGTGAAGAAGTCAAAGATTAGGCAATGCTGGAGTGCGGATATTTTGTACAACACCACAGACACCCTTTAGAAGTGCGACTCCTGCACCCAATAATCCGGCCTGTGCATAAAGGATTGGTTCAAAGCGTATGTCACTATCCATGGATAATTAATTTTATTATTCATTCTCCCCATTATTACATCATCCTATTATGACCTGTTGCACTCCGCCCAGCTTACATATACCCTGATGCACTCCGTGCAGCTTACATATACCCTGATGTACTCCGCGCAGCTTACATATACCCTGATGTACTCCGCCCAGCTTACATATACCCTGATGTACTCCGCCCAGCTTACATATACCCTGATGTACTCCGCCCAGCTTACATATACCCTGATGTACTCCGCCTAGCTTACATATATCCTGATGTACTCCGCCCAGCTTACATATACCCTGATGTACTCCGCCCAGCTTACATATACCCTGATGTACTCCGCGCAGTTTACATATACCCTGATGTACTCCGCCCAGCTTACATATACCCTGATGTACTCCGCCCAGCTTACATATACCCTGATGTACTCCGCCCAGCTTACATATACCCTGATGTACTCCGCCCATCTTACATATACCCTGATGTACTCCGCGCAGCTTCCATATACCCTGATGTACTCCACCCAGCTTACATATACCCTGATGTACTCCACGCAGTTTACATATACCCTGATGTAATCCGCCCACCTTACATATATCCTGATGTACTCCGCCCAGCTTACATATACCCTGATGTACTCCGCCCAGCTTACATATATCCTGATGTACTCTGCCCAGCTAACATATACCCTGATGTACTCCGCCCAGCTTACATATACCCTGATGTACTCCACGCAGTTTACATATACCCTGATGTACTCCGCCCAGATTACATATGCCCCCACATTATAAACGGAAACACCAGTAAAACACTAAACAAAACTACTACCAAGCAAAATCTGCGCTCCAAAAGCCAAATGGCGCTCCTTCTGGGCCTGGCAGTGTGCCCAAACAGCAGTTTATGACCACATATGGGGTATTACCATACTCTGGAGAACCGCTTAACAATTTATGGGGTGTATGTCTCCAGTGGTACAAGCTGGGAACAACACATTGGGGACTGAAATAGCATATCTGTGGAAAATGGCAATTTTCAATCGGCAACATCCACTGTGCACTAATTTCTGCAAAACCTTTGGGGGTCAAAATGCTCACTACACTTCTAGATGAATTCTTTGAGGGGTGTAGTTTCCTTAAAGGGGTCACTTCTCTGGAGTTTTCACAGTACTGGTACCTCTGCGCAATGCAACATGGCCTAAAAAACAAATTTTGTAAAATCTCCACTCCAAAAATGAAATAGCGCTTTTTCCGTTTAGACCCTTGCCGTATGTCCAAATAGCCGTTTACAACCACATATGGGGTATTTCCCTACTCAGGAGAAATTGTGTAACACATTTTGGGGTGTCTTTTCTCCTGTATTCCTTGTGGAAATGAAAAATTATGAGCTAAATCTACAGGTTATTGAAAAAATAATTTTTTTTCATTTTCACGGACCAATTCTAATAAAATCTATTAAACACCTGAGGGTTCAAAATACTCACTACACCTCTAATTTAATTCTTTCAGGGGTATAGTCTCCAAATTGGGATCACACCTGGGGAATTTCTACTGTACTGGTACTTCAGGGACTCTGCAAATGCGACATGGCCCCCAGAAACCAATTCAGCAAAATCTGCGCTGCAAAATCTAAATGTTGCTCCGGCCCTTCTGAGCCCTGCCGTGGGTCCAAACAGCAGTTTATTACCACATATGGGGTATTGCCTTAATCAGGAGAAATTGTTTTACAAATGTTGAGGTGCTTTTTCTCCTTTATTCCTTATAAAAATTAGAAAATTCAGTTTTTTTTCAGAAAAAAAGTCTCTTTTCATCTTAACAGAGTAATTCCAATAATTTCAGCAAAAAACCTGTGGGGTCAAAATGCTAACTATACCACTAGAAAAATTCCTTGAGGGGTGTAGTTTCCAAAATGGGATCACTTTTGGGGGGTTTCCATTGTTTAGGTCCCTCCAGGGTGTTGCAAACGTGACACGGCACAGAAAACCATTCCAGTAAAATCAGCGCTCCAAAATCCAAATGGCGCTCCGTCCCTTCTGAGCCCTACTGTGGGTCCAAACAGCAGTTTATTACCACATATGGGGTATTTCCGTAATCGGGAGAAATTGCTTTACAAATGTTGGGGTGCTTTTTCTCTTTTATTCCTTGCAAAAATTCGACATTTTCGAGATTCGAGATTTTCATTTTCACAGACTAACTCCAATAAATATAGCAAAATACCTGTGGGGTCAAAATGCTAACTATACCCCTAGATAAATTCCCTGAGGTGTGTAGTTTAAAAAATGGGGTCACTTTTGGGGGTTTCCACTGTTTTGGCACCACAAGACCTCTTCAAACCTGACATGGTGCCTAAAATATATTCTAAAAAAAGGAGGCCTCAAAATCCACGAGGTGCTCATTTGCTTCGGAGGCCGGTGTTTCAGTCCATTAGCGCACTAGGGCCACATGTGGGATATTTCTAAAAACTGCATAACCTGGGCAATAAATATTGAGATGCATTTTTCAGGTAACACCTTCTGTGGTACAGAAAAAAATGTATTACAAATTAATTTTGTAAAAAAAAAATGAAATTTGAACATTTCAGCTCTACATTCCTTCAATTCCTGTAAAATGCCTAAAGGGTTAAAACACTTTCTGAATGCCGTTTTGAATACATTGAGGGGTGAAGTTTTCAAAACGGGTTGTTTTATGGGGGTTTCTAATATATAGGGCCCTCAAAACCACTTCAGAACTGAACTCGTCCCTGAATGAAATAGCCTTTTGAAATTTTCTTAAAAATGTGAGAAATTGCTGCTAAAGTTCTAAGCCTTGTAACGTCCTAGAAAAATAAAAGGACGTTCAAAAAACAATGCAAACATAAAGTAGACATATGGGAAATGTTAATTAGTAACTATTTTGTGTAATATTACTATCTGTTTTACAAGCAGATACATTTAAAATTGGAAAAATCATAATTTCTTCAAATTTCCTCTAAATTTTGGTGTTTTTCACAAATAAGAAATGAATTTATCGACCAAATTTTTTCACTAACATAAAGTACAATATGTCATGAGAAAAGAATCTCAGAATCGCTTGGATAGGTAAAAGCATTGCCAAGTTATTACCACATAAAGTGACACATGTCAGATTTGAAAAAATGGGTCTGGTCCTCAAGGCCAAAATGAGCTTGGTCCTCAAGGGGTTAAGGAAGCTTAATAATTAAAAAATAGATGACTGAGTAGTTCTGAATTGTACAGTACTGTAGTTCAGTAGTCAAGAAATGTATGGAGCCACACTGTACCTCTGTATGTCTCCAATTTTCTCTCAAGAAAATTTTTGAATTTACACAGAATACGGAAAAAAAACCTGTGTCAGGCGCCACTCGGTGCTATTTTATAAAGGTGTTCTCCCCTAGGAACAATGTTTCTGGAATATGATGTCATACGATGATACTATACAATGTCAAATGGAGTGGCTAAGGCTCCCTTGTAGGTAACTGTAGAGACTCATATCTGCATGACATCATATGGGCTCTGTCATGGCCAGGCCTTTACTTTTGCACCATCTAAAGTTGACTCAAAAAAACGAAAAGAAAAAAAAAATACAGAGATTTACAAACGGGTGGGAAGCTCCATCGGTTGGCCCCTTCTGACCAACCTCTCCTAGGCTGGTTGGGCCTATGGGGCATTCAGAAACCTGGGTGGAAGGGATCTTCACACCTGTATGGCCTGGCATAAAAACTACCGGGGTTGACAGCAATAAATTATTGAGCACAGAGATTTGTTTGCTCAAGAATTTTACGTTTGTTTGGGTGCCCTGATTTTTTAGGGTGTAGGTAAGAGTGTCAAAGGCTACGAGTATATAAAATGTTACGGCTTTTGGAAGATTAGTTTATCACATATTGTTTCTTTATTAGATATTGTTTCTTTATTGTAAACTAGCCTAAAATACAGCTGTCGTGACAAGGTTTTTCTGGTCGAACCGCACAACGCAGGGTCATGAGTTGTGGTAGACATACTCAGGACATGGTGATGCATGAACGTTCCAGGGCTCGGAACTTCACTATAAACAGTTACATAGTTAGTAAGGCTGAAAAAAGGCACATGTCCATCAAGTTCAACCAAGGGAAGGGAAAAGGGAAGGAAACATTTTTACACATAGGAGCTAATATTTTTTTGTTCTAGGAAATTATCTAACCCTTTTTTAAAGCCATCTACTGTCCCTGCTGTGACCAGCTCCTGCGGTAGGCTATTCCATAGATTCACAGTTCTCACTGTAAAGAAGGCTTGTCGCCTCTGCAGCTTGAACCTTTTTTTCTCCAGATGGAGGGAGTGCCCCCTTGTTTTTTGAGGGGGTTTTACAAGGAACAGGATTTCACCATATTTTTTGTATGTGCCATTAATATATTTATATAAGTTAATCATGTCCCCCCTTAGTCGTCTTTTTTCAAGGCTAAATAGGTTTAATTCTTTCAATCTTTACTCATAACTTAAATTCTCCATGCCCCTAATTAGCTTCGTTGCTCTTCTTTGTATTTTTTCCAACTCCAGGGCATCCTTTCTATGAACTGGAGCCCAGAACTGAACTGCATATTCTAGATGAGGCCTCACTAATGCTTTGTGAAGTGGTAATATTACATCCCTGTCCCGCGAGTGCATGCCTCTTTTGATACACGACAATATTTTGCTGGCCTTTGAAGCAGCTGATTGACACTGCATGCTGTTATTGAGTTTATGATTTACATGTACACCCAGATCCTTCTCAACAAGTGAATCCGCCAGTGTAGCTCCCCCTAGGACATATGATGCATGCAGGTTGTTCGTACCCAGATGCATAACTTTACATTTATCTACATTAAACTTCATCTGCCAAGTGGATGCCCAAACACTTAGTTTGTTTAAATCTGCCTGCAATTCATGAACATCTTCCATAGACTGAACTATATTACATAGCTTGGTGTCATCTGCAAAAATAGAAATAGTGCTATTAATCCCATCTTCTATATCATTAATAAATAAGTTGAATAATAGTGGTCCCAGCACTGAACCCTGGGGTACACAACTTATAACTGGGGACCATTCAGAGTAGGAATCATTGACCACAACTCTCTGGATACGGTCCTTGAGCCAATTCTCAATCCAATTACAAACTATATTTTCTAAACCTATAGTCCTTAATTTACCCATTAGGCGTCTATGGGGGACAGTGTCAAATGCCTTTGCAAAGTCCAAAAACACTAAATCCACAGCGGCCCCTCTGTCTAGACTTCTGCTCACCTCTTCATAAAAACAGATTAGGTTAGTTTGACAACTTCTGTCCTTAGTAAAACCGTGCTGGCTGTCACTTATAATGCTATTTATTGTCACATAATCCTGTATATAGTCCCTCAATAGCCCCTCAAACATTTTCCCCACGATGGATGTTAAGCTTACTGGTCTATAATTACCTGGGGAAGACCTAGAACCCTTTTTGAAAATAGGCACCACATTTGCGCTGCGCCAGTCCCTTGGCACTATACCAGTCACTAGAGATTCTCTGAATATTATGAAAAGGGGGACAGAAATAACTGAACTAAGCTCTTTAAGAATTCTAGGGTGTAACCCATCTGGTCCCGGGGCCTTGTGCACATTTATTTTATTTTATTTAGCTTGGACCATCTCTACATTCATCCAATTCAGTATATCAACTGATATATTAACAGCACTGGCACCGGCTACATCAGCTGCTCTTTCTTCAGTTGTATATACAGAGCTAAAGAACCCATTTAGTAACTCTGCCTTCTCTTGATCCCCTGTGATCAACTTCCCATTACCATTATCTAGGGGTCCTACATGTTCAGACCTTGGCTTTTTAGCATTTATATACTTGAAGAATTTTTGGGATTTGTACTGTAGGTAACAAGTATAAACGACTCAAATTAAACCCCACATGGCTTACACCTTCTGTGAAAGGGGCAATACACGACAAAAAAAAGGGCATTTAAAAAATACAAAAATAATTTTTGGGGATTTGTTTTACTATCCTTGGCCACCTGCCTTTCATTTTGTATTTTTGCTAATTTTATTATATTTTTTACAGATTTTATTAAGCTCTTTATATTTTACAAAGGCTACAGCTGTACCCTCAGATTTGTATTTTTTAAATGCCCTTTTTTTTGTCGTGTATTGCCCCTTTCACAGAAGGTGTAAGCCATGTGGGGTTTAATTTGAGTCGTTTATACTTGTTACCTACAGTACCCGCCTGTGCAGCCCGCTCCATCTGTTTATATGCTGACCTTCCATCTCCTCAGTTATATTGGGGGGTCTAAAGATTACACCAAAAGTAATTTTTTCAGTGTTTACCTCCCTTTCTAGTTCCACCCACAAGGTTTCAACCTCCTCACAGTCTTCACCCACTATTTTCTCTTTCACACTGGCCTTCATATCATTTCTCACATACAGACATACACCACCACCTTTCCTATTTGTCCTGTCTTTCCGAAAAAGTGTAAAACCCTGTAGATTTACAGCCCAGTCATGTGAAGAGTCCAGCCATGTTTCAGCAACACCAACTATATCTATATTTTCTTCCAGTATCAAGGCCTCCAGCTCCCCCATTTTGCTTGCTAGACTTCTGGCATTTGTGAACATACACTTTAACTTGCCTGTCAGTTTTTCACTTTTATTATCAGAAATGTGATTTGACATTTGGGCCTTTTTATTTACACTGATGTTTTGTAACGAAAGGATCTCCTTATCTTGTTGCCTAGTCCTCTCCCCACATTCTGTTTCTCCCCCCACCAATATAGTCTGACCCCTCTCTAACCTCGCTACCCCTTTTTTTTCTACATTGACCTCCCTCCTCAGCCCTAGTTTAAATACTCCGCCACCCCAGTTACGTAAATATTTAACTAAAACCGCTCAAATTTAGCTATAAATGAAAGAACTGCGCCATGTTTCGGGGGCAGGAGAGGGTTCCCCATTTACAGCAAATGACCGAGCCAGGTATTTTATTATTCGTCTGTGTAAGTCGCACGAATGGACGCCTAGATCGATTCCATCACACCTGCGGTTCGTTGCGTGTTGTGAAATGCTCTGGGACAGCATTGTGGAAAATGATTATTTATACCCATTTTAGTGAAAAAGGCATCATTTGTATGGCCCGCTGCGCATGCTCCATCGGTCCTACTGGCCTGAGTTTTTATATGGTAGGTCAGAGCGTCAAAGGCTAGATGTGTATAAAAAATTAGGGCTTTTGCACTACTATTGTTTATGATATTGTTTATTTATTAGAATTAAATCGTAAATTACACAGACCCTTGAAATTTTTTAGGGTAGGTCAGAGTGTCAACTGCTACAGGTGTAAGAAGTTTGATGGCTTTGAGGCGATTCGCTTTTAAGACATTATTTTTTCATTAGAACTAAATTGTAAACGTGCGTAAAAATAGCTTTTGTGGGCCAAGCGCACGTTACAGAACCATGAATTTTCTTAGGATAGGTCAGAGTGTCAAGGGCTACATGTGTAACAAATATTAGGTATATTCAAGAGGTAGTTTTTAAGATATTAATTTTTTTATAAAAATAAATTGAAACCGTGTGTAGAAACAGGCGTCGCTAGCGAGGATTTGCGTACAGATGGTGACGTATAATGGCTTCGGGGCTCGTAACTCCACATTGAGCGGTTACGGAAAACTTTTGGTAAAACGATCAATATTAAGCTCTAAATAAGGAAATTCAGCCATGTTTATGGGGCAAAAGAGGAGTCCGCTTTTAGAAAAGACGACCGAGTCAGGTGTGGTATTGTTCGGCTTTGCAAGGCGAACGAATGGACACCTAGCTCGGGTCAATCGGGTCACGTTTTAGATTTAGACTCTGTGAAAATGTTCGCCAACGTGCCTTGAACATTTTTGCTGGGCGTGAACCGTGCGTGCCACCACCACGAAACTGCACATTTTTCTTGCTTAGACGTTTAGTGGTAAACTTCCGGAGCCAGAAACGACGCCGGTCGCTTCCCTGAAGATTTCATTTTTCACTTTTCACCACCGGCGGTGACGGCGAAATGCTTAAACGGACCGCGTCCGTCCATACAAAACTTTCGGTCCCAAAAGGTAAAATAGACTCTAAAACACACTCTAGCGCGCTTGGAATTTTTTCGCCACCTGAACCCTAAAACGCTGGAGAGAAGCTGCACCATTACAAAAAACTGCACCATTACACCTCCAAACATCTGCCCATTGCTTGCAATAGGATTTACGGTGTTCTGTTCCCACGAGGCGTAATTTTACGCGTCATTGTCAAAATACGGCGCGTAAAATGACGCCGCGTCAAAAGAAGTGCAGGGCATTTCTTGGGACGTTTTTGGAGGCGTTTTTCATTGGCTCCATTGAAATACAGCTCCACAAACGACAGTAAAATACGCCACAAAAAACACGAGTTGCTTCAAAAATGCCTGAAAATGAGAGGCCGTTTTCCCTTGAAAACAGCTCCATATTTTCAGACGTTTTTTGCTAAGCGTGTGAACATACTCTAAGTGTTGTTATTATTATTATCTGCTGGCTCTGCCCCGGTCACCTGTAAGGGTATGTTCACACGGCAGCGTCCGTAATGGCTGAAATTACGGGGCAGTTTTCAGGAGAAAACAGCACCGTAATTTCAGCCGTAATGGCATGTTGAGGCGCTTTTTGCTGCGTCCATTACGGACGTTAAATGGAGCTGGTTTTCCATGGAGTCCATGGAAAACGGCTCCATTTACTTCTGAAGAAGTGACAGGCACTTCTTTGACGCGGGCGTCTTTTTTACGCCCCGCCTTTTGACAGCGGGGCGTAAAAAAAATGGCCGTGTGCACAGAACATCGTAAGACCCATTGTAATGAATGGGCAGATGTTTGCCAACGCTATCGAGGCGCATTTTCGGACGTAAATCGAGGCGTAAAACACCCAAATTACGTCCGTAAATAAGCCATGTGAACATACCCTAAGTGTTATTACTATTATCTACTAGAATTGCGCTGGTCACCTGTAAGTGTTATTATTATTATTATTATTATTATCTGCTAGATCTGCCCTGGTCACCTGTAAGCATTATTATTATTATCTGCTAGATCTGCCCTGGTCACCAGTAAGTGTTATTATTATTATCTGCTAGATCTGCACTTGTCACCTGTAAGTGTTATTATTATTATCTGCTAGATCTGCCCTGGTCACCTGTAAGTGTTATTATTATTATCTGCTAGATCTGCCCTGGTCACCTGTAAGCGTTATTATTATTATTATTATTATCTGCTGGCTCTGCGCCGGTGACCTGTAAGTGTTATTATTATTATCTGCTGGCTCTGCGCCGGTGACCTGTAAGTGATATTATTATTATCTGCTGGCTCTGCGCCGGTGACCTGTAAGTGATATTATTATTATCTGCTGGCTCTGCGCCGGTCACCTGTAAGTGATATTATTATTTTCTGCTAGATCTGTCCCGGTCACCTGTAAGTGTTAACATTATCTGCTAGATCTGCCCCTATCAGTGTTAAGCGCTAATATTGTAAAGTATAAGCGTTTAGGAGTAACGATAGCTCAGATACAAAGCGGTAGACCATGCAAACTCGCAAAGCAGGGTCGCCAAGTTCTGAATCATGGAGTGTAACAATCCCCTGTCCTCTGGTATATCACTCACTACAGAGATCCACACTGCTTCTAGAAGTGACATCAGCACCAGATCTGTGCAGCGTCCAGAGCTTCATAAAATGGGTTTCCATGGTCGCTGCACGCAAGCCTAAGATCACCTGTGACCATATAAAAGCACAAGGCCGCAGTGGACCCCTATTATGAAGTTCTGCAGCAGCTGAGATGGGTGTTATGAAGTTCTGCAGCAGCTGTTGTATATATTCTGTATTTTCAGGTTCTGCAGCAGCTGAAGAGTGTATATTCAGGTTCTGCAGCAGCTGAGGTGTGTATTATGATGTTCTGCAGCAGCTGAGGTGTGTATTATGATGTTCTACAGCAGCTGAGGTGTGTATTATGAGGTTCTGCAGCTTCTGAAGTTGATATTATGAGGTTCTGCATGATCTGGTGTAAGTGTTATGAGGTTCTAGAGTATTATGATGTTCTGCAGCAGCTGAGGTGTGTATTATGAGGTTCTGCAGCTTCTGAAGTCTATATTATGAGGTTCTTCAGGATCTGGTGTAAGTGTTATGAGGTTCTAGAGTATTATGATGTTCTGCAGCAGCTGAGGTGTGTATTCTGTATTATGATGTTCTGCAGCAGCTGAGGTGTGTATTCTGTATTATGGAGTCCTGCAGCAGCTGAGGTGTGTATTCTGTATTATGATGTTCTGCAGCAGCTGAGGTGTGTATTCTATATTATGATGTTCTGCAGCAGCTGAGGTGTGTATTCTGTATTATGAGGTTCTGCAGCAGCTGAGGTGTGTATTCTCTATTATGATGTTCTGCAGCAGCTGAGGTGTGTATTCTGTATTATGTTGTTCTGCAGCAGCTGAGGTGTGTATTCTGTATTATGATGTTCTGCAGCAGCTGAGGTGTGTATTCTGTATTATGATATTCTGCAGCAGCTGAGGTGTGTATTCTGTATTATGATGTTCTGCAGCAGCTGAGGTGTGTATTCTGTATTATGTTGTTCTGCAGCAGCTGAGGTGTGTATTCTGTATTATGATATTCTGCAGCAGCTGAGGTGTGTATTCTGTATTATGATGTTCTGCAGCAGCTGAGGTGTGTATTCTGTATTATGATGTTCTGCAGCAGCTGAGGTGTGTATTCTGTATTATGATGTTCTGCAGCAGCTGAGGTGTGTATTCTGTATTATGATGTTCTGCAGCAGCTGAGGTGTGTATTCTGTATTATGATGCTCTGCAGCAGCTGAGGTGTGTATTCTGTATTATGATGTTCTGCAGCAGCTGAGGTGTGTATTCTGTATTATGATATTCTGCAGCAGCTGAGGTGTGTATTCTGTATTATGATATTCTGCAGCAGCTGAGGTTTTTAGTCTGTATTATGATGTTCTGCAGCAGCTGAGGTGTGTATTCTGTATTATGAGGTCCTGCAGCAGATGTGGTGTAGAATAATATATATAGTAAACAACAACTCTACACACCAGATATAAAGATGGTAAATAGTTTTTATATTTAGGAATAATTTGACAATGGATGGAATATATGACAACATGCGAGTCTGGAGATGTGGCAGTTATCAGGATCACCGCATATGTTGGGATCAGTGTTCCTATAAATACAAGATGTTCTCTTCTCCTGCCAGCGCCATCATCGGCTCCTCCTTCTTGAAGCTTTCAGTTTTGTTTCTTTGGTGCTTTATTGGAAGCAGTGGCTACGGCACAGAGGGCACTGGGGGTTGGTGCGGAGCCAGGTAGAGACGCAGCCCTGATGGAAGGTATGGCTACATGGTAGCAGTGTGACCAGTTCCCCGCTCTCATACTCAGTCATGCAGATGACACAAGACTCGGCCTCCTCTAGAGATGATAGATTTCTTGTTAGGAGGTTCTGAATTTGCTGTGCTCTCCCTCTGGGCCTGGGCTGCCGTCTTCCCTGCAGGGGTAGATTTTGTGCAGGTGGTGGTGGTGGCTGCACCTGTGGCATTGCCTGTGGCAGTGGTGTCATGACGACAGGAGGTCTGCTCGGAGCTGGTACCTCTATGGGTCTGCGGAGGGGTGGAATGGCATTTGGCCGTCTGAATTCAAATCCAGTGGTGCTGGTTGCAGATCCACTTACCTGACGGCCGTCGTCCCTGCTGCTCTCTCCTGTTATTCTGGATGCCTCCGCGAGGGCGGGTCTTAGTGGAGAGCGGCTTCTTTCCCTGCTCTCTTCTTGTCCCCTGCGCCACAGAGGAACTCTGACCCGTCTCTCTCTCCTCCCAGTGACATCATCGATGGTAGAAGGTCTTCCCTGTTCTCTTTGGGAAGACCTGAGTCTTTGGAGAATAATGGCCTGACCTATAAAGAGGTTATAAACAGGTTATAATTTATTAGAATTTTACACATTTTTGTCAATTACTTTTGGGTCATAGGGACGGACCCTATTGCTGTTATGGGAATTAGGGAGAGGGGAACCCTTGCAAAGATCAGTTCAACTATGGTCTGAGTAAAGCTGCTGAGTATAGATGTCACAAGGCAGGGGTGGAACTGGGCTGAAGGTAAAACCGCCCCCAAGGAAAAGAAATGGAAGATGGAAAATGCACTGTCTAACTAAAACATTGCCCAACAGACCCCAGGGATAACCCCTCCCAGGAAAGTTCCAAACATGTCACTTACCTTGATTTTCGGGCCGGCTCAGCCATGCATCATTGTCAGCAGTCAGCTGACGCAGCTCTTGGGAACTCATGGCTTAGTTACCTGAGGCTGGATTGATGGAAATTCGAGAACTAAGTTCTCAGGTGGCCCCGATGTTATTGGGCCTTGATCAAGGACCAATAAGACGCTCGGGAAGTAAACACTAGATGTGTAATACAAACTAGTTCGCCCTTCCGGAACCAAAATGAAGTGTCAGCAAAAGCATCAACTCAGGAAATGGCGCTGATGTCACAGTACTCAGGGATTATATAACTTCTTCTCATTATGACATCATATGTGAGTGTGACATCACCCTCTCATAGTGACCCCCAACCCTGATATTAGCTCTGTGACATCACTGCAGTGACCTCACCCTGTCATAATAAGTGACCTTTACACCTGATTTTAACTCTGTGACATCACTGCAGTGACCACACCCTATCATAATAAGTGACCTTTACACCTGATATTAGCTCTGTGACATCGCTACAGTGACAACACCCTGTCATAATAAGTGACCCCCAACCCTGATATTAGCTCTGTGACATCACTGCAGTCAGGCGGCCATGTTACTTGAAGCCAAATGATGACTCCTTATAGCGGAATGGAAAGGTGTCATCTGTTATATAAATATCTCTATTTATACAGCACGTTAATTTATTTTGCATCACTGTCGTTAAAATTGTATAATCCGCATATTTCCGCGTCGACACTAAAAACAGCACCTAACAACGTTTTTAAGTTCGGATTTTACTTGCGTTTATCTGCGGTTTTTATCCGATATTTCCAGATTAAGTTTTGCAACGTATGTATGAAGCCTAAGGCTCAATGCACACGATGCGTATTACATGCGGTTTTGAGTGTGAAAATCTCATGTACATGTTGCGTAAAATACACAGCATGTCAATTTATATTGCGTTTCCGCTTGCAAATTGTATCTGCCTAGTTCTAAGGAGAAACGCACCAAAATCAGCAGCATGAAAACCGCATCAGAAAACGCATAGAAAAACGCGCAATTGGGAGCAGTTGTTACCTGCAAAATTCCTGCACTTTCTTGCGGTTTTGATGCGTATTTTCCCCATCACATTACGCAACGTGTGTATAAAGCCTAAGTGGGAGATTCCTGTTCACCACTGACTGATATGTAACACCCTCATCCTTTATAATCTGCAGCAGCTGAGATGTATATTATGAGGTTCTGCAGCAGCTGAGATGTGTATTATGAGGTTCTGCAGCAGCTGAGATGTGTATTATGTGGTTCTGTAGCAGCTGAGAGGTGTATTATGAGGTTCTGCAGCAGCTGAGATGTGTATTATGCGGTTCTGCAGCAGCTGAGATGTGTATTATGAGGTTCTGCAGCAGCTGAGATTGTCAGGGATCATTGACATGGGTTTCTAATGTAAATTTGTAATAAAGAGATTTTATTATACAATATGTACAAGACAGGATACGAAGCACCAGGTAAATTACCCAGAAACCACTCTCACCTTCTTGTTCATCTCAAGGAGCGGAGCTGGAGGTGCTCGCTGAGGCTTGTAACCTGGCAAAAGGTAAGACGGCCGACATTTACACTGACTCTAGGTACGCTTTTGGCATCGCCCACAATTATGGGCCCATTGGTAGTAGGAACTTTATTGGATCATCGGGTAAGCCAATTGAGAGAGCGAGAGAGGACAGAACTGACAACAAGGGTATGTGCAGCCAGGTATCAGTAAATTGGCTTGTCCCTATATACAATAATGCCACCGCTAGGTTTGTAGCAGCCGGCATGATGTGCGCACGGCATGACATAGGTAAAACAGCAAAGGTACCTGTGAAAAGTGGAGCCCGGCCAGATTAACAGTCCCAGCGACTGCAGAACATACAACTACCCGAGGTAGAAGTGTATGACAATGTGCTCGTGTGTGTAGATCTGTTCTCAGGGGGGCCTGAAGCCCGGCCGGTATCTTCCCCACTGCAGACGTTGTATGTAAGGGACGGGGGAACAGTGTTATCCCAAGTATTGACCTGATGTTTGTACAATAAGATATCAGCAGTTCTCCAGATGTTATTCCAAAGTTAGTTTGTTTAATAATTGTATTTAAGAAGTGTTGTGGGAATATTAAATACTGAAGTTAAGTTTTATGTAAAGTTCTGGACCAGCCTTAGCATTGGACTATTAGAGTCATGCGTCAGATAAAAGGTACAGAAGTGGAATATTCCCATTTGAAAACATTTTTATTTGTTTATTTTTATTTTTGTTTTGAAAGGAAAATTTTAGAGCAGAGAATTTTGTGCAGTGTATATGTGTATGTATAGATATGTATATAAAGAAGAAGAATCAATTTGTAAGTTTTAGTTACTGACCAGTGTGAACGTTTGATGTAAAGATGTTATTTGTTAATGTTTTTCTTCAAATTAATTATTTGATTAAGATCAATTAATGTTTATACAATGAAAAAGCTTGTTCTCCACAGGAAGAGTCCAACTGAGAGCGGAAGGCGTGAGAACCAGATTCTAACAGAATGTGGACGGATAAGGGAAGGTGAACCGGTAACACCCAAGGCACTCTTGATGGCACTTGCATTGATGGTGTATGACCTCACCTATGCCCCAAGACTGCAAGGATCGACGTGGTAAGATCTAATTGGTATGTCCCAGGTTTACAGCTGTTGCTGCTAAATTCTGTTAGAGCTGTTTGATTTGCCTACAGAACAGGCCTGGCAGACCGGTGCCAACCTTATCATACCCGCCTCACACGAAGAGAACAGACCTTGAGAGGCCTTCCCAGGTAGAACAAACCAGATTAGAGTAAGAAAAATTGGTTTGAGACACTTGTCAGATAAACATGTGGAATCTGTGTATATTTCTGTGAGGTGGAGATGTTCTAGGCGATCAGCTGAGATCAAGGTACAAATCCTGCTGAAAGAGTATCACCAAGTGCAAATGAAATGTACCCAGTAATCACACATATTCTAGGTGCCCTGTCCATTGGAACAGAGAAGTTTTTCCATATATATATATATATATATATATATATATATATATATAAAGGTGTTTGAAGTCATTTAAGGGTCTGACATTATTGTATGTACTTAGAACAACGTTTATAATGTATGCGAATTATGTTATCACCAGATTAGTATTTATTTTAACAATTGACAAGAGTTGGGGGTCCCCAGCAGCCTGAGCCACTACAACGCGTTTATCATGAACTGACGGCAGTGTCACAATTCTAAGCAGCCGCCCAGACAAATAACTTGCCAGAGGAAGAGTACAGTTGCGGAGGGTTCGTGATAGTGACAATACAACTCCACTAATCCGCCTACGTGGGATCTCACCCCAGGCTCACAGCATGAGGTGCTATGTACAGCCTGATGACGTAAACTAAAGGAGACGGTGTCGGACAGATGAGAAGGACCAAACCAAGTCCTGATGACATCAGCAAAGATCAAAGTAAAGACCAAAGACCTGAGTGAATCTGTAAGCAGGATCAAGTGTTTTGATAAGTAAGTGGCTAGGAGGGGGTAATAATAACTCCCCCACTGGACACCAACGTAGTCTGACTCCACAATTGTGTGGGTTACCCTGAGGGTGACAGTCAGTGAACAGCAGAAGACAGGAGAAGAAGAAGACGATGGTGTACAGGACTGGCAATGAACTGATGGGACCCGAAACCTGAGGGTGATAGCATTATCATTATTAGTTGAGGCCCTATTGTTTATAATGTCTGAGGTTTATAATTATAATGTGTGTAAATATGCCACGGTGCTGCAAATTACAATCTGAGGAGTTTTGTGTGGAGGTGTGAGGTAAAGGTCACTGTGCTGCCCATGACCTGTCATATCTGCAGGGGTAAAAGTCCCATTAGGACAGTAAGTGACAGTGCGACAGTTGTTACTATTAATAAAATGTAGACCGGATTAATTATATATATATATTACAACCAGCAGCGGTTTGTAGATTATATCAAGACAACCATCCTGTATCCAGAGGAGAATAGGGAAAGTTAGGACCACTCCGACACCTTGGAAGTCCAGGTACAAAGGGGGGTCACTCATCAGGAGTATCTCGTCTCAAGCTGGTGAAGAAATCCAAAACCACTACCCGCCTGGTTCGAGTGGTCAGTGGTAGGTTGCTGGGCAAGACTCAAGGATAGAGTAATGATATTTTTAGGGGGGACTGTCAGGGATCATTACCATGTATATTGTTTGAAAAATATTATCCTCACACATATGTATATACATTTCAGTTCTTTGTGTAATATACTGATATATATAACAAGTTCTTTGTTCATGTCGGACACACCTATGGAAGACACCGCCCCCTGGAATGCAAGAAGAGTGAGTCTGAGAAACCGGTGGGGGCTTGGGCACTCCCACATCTCTGGGGAGGAGGCATGTGTCTCTTTCTGTGTTTCTTTGTTCTGAATAAAAAGTTTTCAGTCTTCCTCCTGGCTGAGAGAGGGAAGCTGTGTACCAAACATATTTGGCTGTTTTACTTCTTCCAAGCATGCCTTCAGCTTTCAATTTACAGAGGGGGTTATTCGGTGTGAAATACGGACCTGACAAGATGTGTAATATGAGGTTCTGCAGCAGCTGAGATGTGTATTATGCGGTTCTGCAGCAACTGAGATGTGTATTATGAGGTTCTGCAGCAGCTGAGATGTGTATTATGAGGTTCTGCAGCAGCTGAGATGTGTAATATGTGGTTCTGTAGCAGCTGAGTTGTGTATTATGAGGTTCTGCAGCAGCTGATGCCAGGATGGACACAACTACATTGTAAAACCATTGTAATTGGCGGTAAAACGTGCACAATTTTTTGTCATGCACACAGTACCGCAACATATGAAGCCCAGATAACAATCAGTATTGATTACAATTATTTATTATGGAAAATTGTAACATTCACTTTCCTCGTTCGGCGTTCTTTTTGGGGAATCTGTCAAGGTTTCCGCCCCCTTTGAGGCCAAAAATAGCACAACTTGCGGCGTTCTCTCTATGCCGTCAACCTCAACAGAAGACAGATTGACCCCATTGTAACTCAGTGGGGTTTATAGGTCACAATTTTGATCTGTCGTATGATGGAAACGTTACAGCGCCATTATAAACAGCAACCATTACGCCAGTGTGTGTACATCGCCTTATATTCAAATATGTCACGTGCCCCATCAAAATTCCCCCTGACAGGTGACGTTAGTGACCTGTAGTTATATTATAATGTGACAGGAGGTTATTATATGATTTATAGACAATTAAGGGGTCAGTAACCTTCGGCATGCCAGCTGTTGTGAAACTACAATTCCCAGCATGCCCTGATAGCCTTTGCCTGGAAAATGAAGTCTGTAGTTGTCAGGGCATGCTGGGTGTTGTAGTTTCATAACAGCAGGAGCGCTGATGTTTTCTGACCTCCTGGAGTCCTAGACATCACCTGACAGCAGGTGGCGCACTAGAGTAATACAGCCAGCTAGCCAGTACACTGTGGCCTTGGTAACGGTCGCTGCGGAGCCAGTCATCATAGAGACGGGACACGGCCTGGAAGGGTAACGAGCGGCGTGTGATGATCCCGGGCAGGCGAGACCCATGCCTGCCATCATCTGCCAGTGGCTCAATGAGGAGCTGGGGCTGTCCAGGCGCGTAGCTGAGTAATGGCCACTGCTGGGGATAGTCATGGTATAGAAGTGTGTGCATGTTGGTACTTGTAGTGTCACCACAGCTGGAGGAGCGCACCTACAGGTCCTTGAGTTGACAACTAGTGAGGTGACAACTAGTATAGCCACCGTTACTCCTCCCACAGGGGCCACACCCAGTTTTCCCAGGACCCTGTATGTCAAGTCTATGTAATAATACAGAGATACATCCCGTGCTGCTGTTTTGTTGTTTCTACCATTCAGGAGTCTTGTAAACTTGGGTGACAACGCCTGTAGGAGCTATATGGCAGCCATGTTAGTTGTCACCCAGCTCTTACACGTACAGATTTCTAATTTAGAGAACTTATTTGGATTTACTATATAGTGCCTAAGGCCCCATGCACACGACTGTAAAAACACCCGTAATTACGGGCCCATAGACTTCTATTGGCCACGGGTACCTTCCAGTTTGCTTACATGAAGGTGTCCGAGCCGTTGAAAAATATAGAGCATGTCCTATTTCAGGCCGTAATTACGGCACGGGCAGGCCTATAAAAGTCTATGGGGCTCCCGTAATTACGGATGGCTGTAATTATGGGAGCGTTGCTACGCATGGTACTCACCGTCCAGTGGTAGTCACTGTCCAGGGTGCTGAAAGAGTTAAACGATCAGTGCTGGATAGAGAGAAGGGGCTGCACTGATCGGCAGTAACTCTTTCAGCACCCTGGACAGTGACTACCGCTGCACAGCGAATAACATGCGCGACGCTCACAATATAGATTTCTAATGTTTCCTTCAAAAACCTGCAACAAAAAAAGTTCAGACTTACCCAGAACTCCCTGCTTCTTCCTCCAGTCCGGCCTCCTGGGATAACATTTCATCCCATGTGACCGCTGCAGCCAATCACAGGCTGCAGCGGACACAAGGACTGCCGCGTCATCCATGGAGGTCGGACTGGATGTCAAAAGAGGGACGCATCACCAAGACAAAGGCCGGGGTACGTATGAACTTATTTTTCTTTCTATCACTGCATTCCGCTGCGGGAACTCTGCACGAAAGGGCTTCCGCTTCTCTCTATCCAGCACTGATAGAGAGAAGAGGCTGTCGATCAGAGCTAGATAGAGAAAAGAGGCTGGAGATCAGTGCTGGATAGAGAGAAGGGGTTGCCGATTCTCTCTATCCAGCACTGATCAGCAGCCTCTTCTCTTTATCAGTGCTAGATAGAGAGAAGGGGCTGCCAAATAGTGCAGTGCAATATCTCTCTCTACGTGTAAAGAGAAGCATAGAAAACGGGTCCATAAATACGTGTGAAAAATGACCCGTATTTATGCCAGTATTTAAGGGAGGGAAAAAATACGGTCATGTGTATTGGGCCTTATGCGGTATAATAAAGGGGGCACTTCCACTTCAGGGAAATGCAAAGGATGTATACAGAGCCATAAAGTCTAAAAGCAAAAATCCATGTATGCCAGACAGCAGGGAGTTATAAAATCATTGTTCTCTCCTCTTTATAACATGTTTGTATTCTACTGGTAATATCTTTCTTCCCTAACCACGCAGACTGGCAGCATTTGAAAAAAGTAGATAGGTAGGTGGGTACAGTCCATGGTCACCTGAGCGCTGCCTAATTAAAAAATAATAATATTGAGAGAAAAATCAATTTATTTTTACATTTTTTTATTTTATTTCAAATGTTTTTGTTAAGCTGAATAATTATTAATAATGAAATCATTTAATCCTGCAAAGTTGTGAGTGTAATCTCCAGCCCGGCAGATGTTACATCAGGATATTCAATCTGGTGGTAATATTTCTGATGGAAATAATAGATCTTATGTTGTAAATGTTGATGTTATAATTGTTTCCTGTGATGTTATAAGGTCTCGGATAACATAATCTTAATGATATTATCGGTGGCTTATTCTAATGTCTTGGCGTTACAGCAGAAGACGGCTCTAAGTTACCGTGATGGGCGATGGCTCTCTGAATCTCGGCTGTTGTTGCTTCTGATCTTTCTCCTTAGACATCTTGGAATCCAACATCTTCTACTTATGAATGACTCCACGCTTGGCCAGGCCTCCTTCACATGACGTTCTAAAGTCAAGAGTGACTCCACGCTTGGCCAGGCCTCCTTCACCTGACAACCGAAGGGCCTGCTGATGTTCTCCTCCTCAATATATACAACCTCCTCCACTACATCCGCTTCCTCCTCATCCTCATCCTCCTCTAGAATGGTCTCCAGAACTGGCTGAAAAGAGATTTTGGCAAACTTTAAAGGCCAGAATGCCGGCTCAGCCTCCTGCACCATCTTTCTCCACATCTCATCTGGGAGCTCCTCCTCGTCGCCTTTCTTCATCCTGTTCAGTAAGTCCAAATCTCTTTCCAACACAACCAATCCTCACAATGTCCAAATATCTCGCCAACACTAAATATCTCCACTGACAACTAAAACCTTCAAATAAGTGTCAGCTCTGCGGCTCCTTATATAATGTGAGTGACTGACCATATACTGTATGGTGCAGCTATGGAGGCATTATACTGTATGGTGCAGATATGGGGGGCATTATACTGTATGGTGCAGCTATGGGGGCATTATACTGTATGGTGCAGCTATGGAGGCATTATACTGTATGGTGCAGCTATGGGGGAATTATACTATATAGTGCAGCTATGGAGGCATTATACTATATGGTGCAACTATGGGGGCATTATACTGTATGATGCAGATATGTGGACATTATACTATATGGTGCAGATATGGGGGGCATTATACTGTATGGTGCAGCTATGGGGGGCATTATACTGTATGGTGCAGCTATGGAGGCATTATACTGTATGGTGCAGCTATGGAGGCATTATACTATATGGTGCAACTATGGGGGGCATTATACTGTATGGTGCAGCTATGGAGGCATTATACTATATGGTGCAACTATGGGGGGCATTATACTGTATGGTGCAGCTATGTGGGGCATTATACTGTATGATGCAGATATGGGGGGTATTACAATGTATGGTGCAGCTATGGGGGCATTATACTGTATGGTGCAGCTATGGGGAGCATTACAATGTATGGTGCAGCTATGGGGGCATTATACAGTATGGTGCAGCTATGGGGGCATTATACTGTATGGTGCAGGTATGTGGGCATTAAACTCTATAGTGCAGCTATGGGGCATTACACTGTATGGTGCAGCTATGGGGGTCATTATACTGTATGGTGCAGTTATGGGGGCATTGTACTGTATGGTGCAGCTATGGGGGGCATTTTACTCTATGGTGCAGCTATGGGGGGCATTATACAGTTTGGGGCAGCTATGGGGGGCATTATACTGTATGGTGCAGCTATGGGGGACATTACAATGTATGGTGCAGCTATGGGGGGGGGCATTACAATGTATGGTGCAGCTATGCGGGGCATTATACTGTATAGTGCAGCTATGGGGGCACTATACTGTATGGTGCAGCTATAGGGGCATTATACAGGATGGTGCAGTTATGTGGGGCCTTATAAAATATGGTGACGCTATTGGGGCATTATACTGTATGGTGCAGCTATGGGGGCATTATACTGTATGGTGCAGCTATCGTGCATTATACTGTATGGTGCAGCTATGGGGGGCATTATACTTTATGGTGCAGCTATGGGGCATTACACTGTATGGTGCAGCTATGGAGGGCATCATACTGTATGGTGCAGCTATGGGGGCATTATACTGTATGGTGCAGCTATTGGGGACATTACAATGTATGGTATAGCTATGGGGGCACTATACAGTATGGTGCAGCTATGGGGCCATTATACTGTATTGTGCAGCTATGGGGGCATTATACTGTATGGTGCAGCTATGGGGGGCATTATACGGTATGGTGCAGCTATGTGGGGCATTATACTGTATGTTCCAGCTAAAGCGGCATTATACTGTATAATGCAGCTATGTGGGACATTACAATGTATGGTGCAGCTATGGGGGCATTACAATGTATTGTGCAGCTATGGGGGCATTATACTGTATGGTGCAGATATGTGGGCATTATACTGTATGGTGCAGCTATGGGGGACATTACAGTGTATGGTGCATATATTGGCGCATTATACTGTATGGTGCAGCTATGGGGGCATTATACTGTATGGTGCAGATATGTGGGCATTATACTGTATGGTGCAGCTATGGGGGACATTACAGTGTATGTTGCAGCTATGGGGGCATTATACTGTATGGAACATCTATGGGGGCATTATACGGTATGGTGCAGCTATGGGGGCATTATACTGTATGATGCAGATATGTAGGCATTATACGGTATGGTGCAGCTATGGGGGCATTATACTGTATGGAGCAGCTATGGGGGACATTATACTGTATGGTGCAGCTATGGGGGACATTACAATGTATGGTGCAGCTATGGGGGGCATTATACTGTATGGTGCAGCTATGGGGGCATTATAATTATTGTCTTCAACCTGCATATATTTTTAATCCTCATCCTAACTTTTGTTTGTTTCCTTAGTTTAAAAAAGCATATTTACCCTAGGACAGAGTTTACTAACACTGATGTAACATTTAGGTGACAGATTAATCAATTTTTTGGTTGGATTGGCTAACCTAAATCTTTTTGACATAACAACAGTTCGCCCATGGGATGCTAATGCACAGAGTACACTCCGGGTCTAGGATTAGTGAAATCACCATAACTCTATGCCTTCTAAGAGTGGAGTCCAAACTGCCTCAGCATCGCAGGGGGCCCATTCTAATGAAGACAAAGTCCTCCACCCGTTTCCAAAATATTGAGGGGCCACTCAAAAGAAATGGGCAGTCGAGCCGAAGCTGCAGACAGCTGTCTTCATCCTGAATTTTTATTTAATCCTCATCCTAACTTTTGTTTCTTTCCTAAATTTAAAAAAGCATATTTACCCTAGGACATAATTCTACCAATACTGTTGTAACATTTAGGTGACAGATTAATATATTTTTTGGTTGGATTGACTAACCTAAATCTTTTTGACATAACAACAGTTCGCCCATGGGATGCTAATGCACAGAGTCCACTACGGGTCTAGGATTAGTGAAATTACTATAACTCTAGGCCTTCTAAGAGTGGAGTCCAAACTGCCTCAGCATCGCAGGGGGGTCCATTCTAATGAAGACAAAGTCCTCCACCAGTTTCCAAAACATTGAGGGACCACTCAGATGTAAGGGGCAGTCGAGCCGAAGCTGCAGACGTTTGTAATCATCCTGAATTTTTATTTAATCCTCATCCTAACTTTTGTTTCTTTCCTAAATTTAAAAAAGCATATTTATCCTAGGACATAATTCTACTAATACTGATGTAACATTTAGGTGACAGATTAATATATTTTTTGGTTGGATTGACTAACCTAAACCTTTTTGACATAGCAACAGTTCGCCCATGGGATGCTAATGCACAAAATCCACTCCAGGCCTAGGATTAGTGAAATCACTATCACTCTAGGCCTTCTAAGAGTGTAGTCCAAACTGCCTCAGCATCGCAGGGGGCCCATTCTAATGAAGACAAAGTCATCCACCAGTTTCCAAAACATTGAGGGGCCACTCAAATGTAAGGGGCCGTCGAGCCGAAGCTGCAGACGTTTGTAATCATCCTGATGTTTTATTTAATCCTCATCCTAACTTTTGTTTCTTTCCTAAGTTTAAAAAAGCATATTTACGCTAGGACAGAGATCTACTAATACTGATGTAACATTTAGGTGACAGATTAATAATTTTTGGGTTGGATTGGCTACCTAAATCTTTTTGAAATAACAACAGTTCGCCCATGGGATTCTAATGCACAGACTCCATGCCGGGTCTAGGATCAATGAAATCACCATCACTCTAGGCCTTCTAAGAGTGGAGTCCAAACTGCCTCAGCATCGCAGGTGGCCCATTCTAATGAAGACAAACTCCTCCACCCGTTTCCAAAACATTGAGGGGCCACTCAAGGGTAAGGGGCAGTCGAACCGAAGCTGCAGACGTTTGTAATTATTCAGATATTTAATTTAATCCTCATCCTAACTTTGGTTTGTTCCTAAGTTTAAAAAAGCATATTTACCCTAGGACAGAATTCTACCAATACTGTTGTAACATTTAGGTGACAGATTAATATATTTTTTGGTTGGATTGACTAACCTAAATCTTTTTGACATAACAACAGTTCGCCCATGGGATGCTAATGCACAGAGTCCACTCTGGGTCTAGGATTAGTGAAATCACTATCACTCTAGGCCTTCTAAGAGTGGAGTCCAAACTGCCTCAGCATCGCAGCGGGGTCCATCCTAATGAAGACAAAGTCCTCCACCAGTTTCCAAATCATTGAGGGACCACTCAAATGTAAGGGGCAGTCGAGCCGAAGCTGCAGACGTTTGTAATCATCCTGAATTTTTATTTAATCCTCATCCTAACTTTTGTTTCTTTCCTAAATTTTAAAAAGCATATTTATCCTAGGACATAGTTACATAGTTACATAGTTACATAGTTACATAGTTAATACGGCTGAAAAAAGACACATGTCCATCAAGTTCAACCAAGGGACGGGAAAAGGGATGGAAAAAATTTCTACACATAGGAGCTAATATTTTTTTGTTCTAGGAAATTATCTAACCCTTTTTTAAAGCCATCTACTGTCCCTGCTGTGACTAGCTCCTGTGGTAGGCTATTCCATAGATTCACAGTTCTCACAGTAAAGAAGCCTTGTCGCCTCTGCAGCTTGAACCTTTTTTTCTCCAGACGGAGGGAGTGCCCCCTTGTTTTTTGAGGGGGTTTTACAAGGAACAGGATTTCACCATATTTTTTGTATGTGCCATCAATATATTTATATAAGTTAATCATGTCCCCCCTTAGTCGTCTTTTCTCAAGGCTAAATAGGTTTAATTCTTTCAATCTTTCCTCATAACTTAAATTCTCCAAGCCCCTAATTAGTTTCGTTGCTCTTCTTTGTATTTTTTCCAACTCCAGGGCATCCTTTCTATGAACTGGAGCCCAGAACTGAACTGCATATTCTAGATGAGGCCTCACTAATGCTTTGTAAAGTGGCAATATTACATCCCTATCCCGTGTGTCCATGCCTCTTTTAATACACGACAATATCCTGCTGGCCTTTGAAGCAGCTGATTGACACTGCATGCTGTTATTGAGTTTATGATTTACAAGAACACCCAGATCCTTCTCAACAAGTGAATCCGCCAGTGTAGCTCCCCCTAGGACATATGATGCATGCAGGTTGTTGGTACCCAGATGCATAACTTTACATTTATCTACATTAAACTTCATCTGCCAAGTGGACGCCCAAACACTTAGTTTGTTTAAATCTGCCTGCAATTCATGAACATCTTCCATAGACTGAACTATATTACATAGCTTGGTGTCATCTGCAAAAATAGAAATAGTGCTATTAATCCCATCTTCTATATCATTAATAAATAAGTTGAATAAAAGTGGTCCCAGCACTGAACCCTGGGGTACACCACTTATTACCGGGGACCATTCAGAGTAGGAATCATTGACCACAACTCTCTGGATACGGTCCTTGAGCCAATTCGCAATCCAATTACAAACTATATTTTCTAAACCTATAGTCCTTAATTTACCCATTAGACGTCTATGAGGGACAGTGTCAAATGCCTTTGCAAAGTCCAAAAACACTAAATCCACAGCGGCCCCTCTGTCTAGACTTCTGCTCACCTCTTCATAAAAACAGATTAGGTTAGTTTGACAACTTCTGTCCTTAGTAAAACCGTGCTGGCTGTCACTTATAATACTATTTATTGTCACATAATCCTGTATATAGTCCCTCAATAGCCCCTCAAACATTTTCCCTACGATGGATGTTAAAGAGGCTCTGTCACCAGATTTTGCAACCCCTATCTGCTATTGCAGCAGATAGGCGCTGCAATGTAGATTACAGTAACGTTTTTATTTTAAAAAAACGAGCATTTTTGGCCAAGTTATGACCATTTTTGTAGTTATGCAAATGAGGCTTGCAAAAGTCCAAGTGGGTGTGTTTAAAAGTAAAAGTCCAAGTGGGTGTGTATTATGTGCGTACATCGGGGCGTTTTTAATACTTTCACTAGCTGGGCGCTCTGAAGAGAAGTAACATCCTCTTCTCTTCAGAACGCCCAGCTTCTGACAGTGCAGATCTGTGACGTCACTCACAGGTCCTGCATCGTGACGGCCACATCGGCACCAGAGGCTACAGTTGGTTCTGCAGCAGCATCAGCGTTTGCAGGTAAGTCGATCTTACCTGCAAACGCTGATGCTGCTGCAGAATCAACTGTAGCCTCTGGTGCCGATGTGGCCGTCACGATGCAGGACCTGTGAGTGACGTCACAGATCTGCACTGTCAGAAGCTGGGCGTTCTGAAGAGAAGAGGATGTTACTTCTCTTCAGAGCGCCCAGCTAGTGAAAGTATTAAAAACGCCCCGATGTACGCACATAATACACACCCACTTGGACTTTTACTTTTAAACACACCCACTTGGACTTTTGCAAGCCTCATTTGCATAACTACAAAAATGGTCATAACTTGGCCAAAAATGCTCGTTTTTTTTAAATAAAAACGTTACTGTAATCTACATTGCAGCGCCTATCTGCTGCAATAGCAGATAGGGGTTGCAAAATCTGGTGACAGAGCCTCTTTAAGCTTACTGGTCTATAATTACCCGGGGAAGACCTAGAGCCCTTTTTGAAAATAGGCACCACGTTTGCGCTGTGCCAGTCCCTTGGCACTATACCAGTCACTAGAGATTCTCTGAATATTATGAAAAGGGGGACAGAAATAACTGAACTAAGCTCTTTAAGAACTCTAGGGTTTAACCCATCTGGTCCCGGGGCCTTGTGTACATTTATTTTATTTTATTTAGCTTGGACCATATCTACATTCATCCAATTCAGTATATCAACTGATATATTAACAGCACTGGCACCGGCTACATCAGCTGCTCTTTCTTCTGTTGTATATACAGAGCTAAAGAACCCATTTAGTAACTCTGCCTTCTCTTGATGCCCTGTGATCAACTCCCCATTACCATTATCTAGGGGTCCTACATGTTCAGACCTTGGCTTTTTAGCATTTATATACTTGAAGAATTTTTTGGGATTTGCTTTACTATCCTTGGCCACCTGCCTTTCATTTTGTATTTTTGCTAATTTTATTACATTTTTACAGATTTTATTAAGCTCTTTATATTTTACAAAGGCTGCAGCTGTACCCTCAGATTTGTATTTTTTAAATGCCCTTTTTTTGTCATGTATTGCCCCTTTCACAGAAGGTGTAAGCCATGTGGGGTTTAATTTGAGTCGTTTATACTTGTTACCTATAGGAATAAATTTTGCACTATAATAACTCAAAGTAGATTTGAAAATCTCCCATTTATCATTTGTTTCATTATTTGACATTAGTTCCTCCCAGTCCATATCCTGAATTGCAGCCCTCATCCTGGGGAAATTGGCTTTCTTAAAATTAAATGTTTTTGCCCTCCCAGCCTGCGTTTGTTTTTTACAGTATAGGTAAAATGTAACTATATTATGATCACTGTTACCGAGGTTTTCACGAACATTAACATTCCCAACAAGATCTGCATTATTAGAAATGACCAGATCCAACAGAGCTTCACCTCTAGTCGGGTCTTCCACAAACTGGCCCATAAAATTTTCCTGCAACAGGTTGAGGAAATGTCTCCCCTTTGCAGTTGAAGCTGAACCATGACACCAATTAATATCCCGGAAATTAAAATCTCCCATTATCACTACAGTACCCGCCTGTGCAGCCTGCTCCATCTGTTTATATAGCTGAACTTCCATCTCCTCAGTTATATTGGGGGGTCTATAGATTACACCAAAAGTAATTTTTTCAGTGTTTACCTCCCTTTCTAGTTCCACCCACAAGGTTTCAACCTCCTCACAGTATTCACCTACTATTGTCTCTTTCAGACTCGCCTTCATATCGCTTCTCACATACAGACATACACCACCACCTTTCCTATTTGTCCTGTCTTTCCGAAAAAGTGTAAAACCCTGTAGATTTACAGCCCAGTCATGTGAAGAGTCCAGCCATGTTTCAGCAACACCAACTATATCTATAGTTTCTTCCACTATCAAGGCCTCCAGCTCCCCCATTTTGCTTGCTAGACTTCTGGCATTTGTGAACATACACTTTAACTTGCCTGTCAGTTTTTCACTTTTATTATCAGAAATGTGATTTGACATTAATTGGGCCTTTTTATTTACACTGATGTTTTGTAACAAAAGGATCTCCTTATCTTGTGGTCTAGTCCTCTCCCCACATTCTGTTTCTCCCCCCACCAATATAGTCTGACCCCTCTCTAACCTGGCTACCCCTTTTTTTTCTACATTGACCTCCCTCCTCAGCCCTAGTTTAAATACTCCGCCACCCCAGCTAGAATTCTCTCCCCCAGCACAGCGGACCCCCTTCCATTTAGGTGCAAATCATCTGCAGAATACAGTTTGTACCCCAATGAAAAGTCAGCCCAGTGCTCTAGGAACCCAAATCCTTCTCCTCTACACCAAGACTTCAGCCATGCATTTAACTCCCTGAGCTCCCGCTGTCTTTCCTGTGATGCGCATGGCACAGGCAGTATTCCTGAGAATACTACTTTGGAGGTCCTTCCCTTCAGCTTGTAGCCTAGTTCTTTAAAATTATTCTTAAGGCTCCTCCACCTACCATTTATTCTGTCGTTGGTACCGACATGGACCACGACAGCTGGATCATCACCAGCCCCTCCCAGCAATTTGTCCACCCGTTCCACCACATGCCGAACCCTGGCACCAGGGAGACAGCAAACCATTCGGTTGAGGTGGTCTTGGCGACAAATTATTCTATCCGTCTTCCTGATTATAGAATCCCCTACGACTATCAATTGTCTTGGCTTACCTGCATTACCATCCTGCCGACTACTAGCTGGGCTGTTCTCCCGGCTGTTAGGGAGATCAGTATCCACTAGGGCTGCCATTTCTGAGACTGACACCCTCGCATCATCACCCAACTTGGCAATTTTGCCTGGAATGTCAGAAACCGGAGCGGCCTTCCTTTTCTTTGACCCCTTTCTACTGCCCCTAACTACATTAACCCAGCTACTTACCTGATCCTGCTCACCCATGTCTTCACCCTCCAGTTCTAACCCACTAACTGCATGCTCTGTGAGCAGCAAGCTCAGCTCAAGATTGTCTATCTTCCTCAGTGTTGCATTTTGCTCCTCCAGATCTCTAATACGAGCTTCCAGGTGACCAACATGCTCACATCTGCCACAGAGGTATTCACCCTGGAACTCCGGCTCCAGTCGTGCATACATATGGCAAACTGTGCACTGAAGAAAACCTCCAATCTTGCTATCCATTATCCCAGTTACAAAAAAAAAAAAAAACAGCGACCAGTTGTTAATCAAAAACATAAAGAAGTCGAAGAGTACTTACTGGGGCTTAACTCCTATTTTCAACTCCGGTTTTTGGAACTCCACTTGATCTACAACCCACTTGTTTTTTCAAGCCACAGAGCAGGCTCTACAGAGTACTGAGGCCTGATTTATAGCACCTGGTACCAGCTAACCCCTCCCTCTTACTCAGCTATTCAGCAGGAAGGAAGCTGCAAAGGAAAAATGGTTACAAATTATGTCACTTTTGCAAACTTTGTAGCAAGCAAGCAATCAATACATATATCACATACAATGGCCCCCCACTTTGTCACACACAACACAGTAAATCAATCCGGTTTTTGGAACTCCACTTGATCTACAACCCACTTGTTTTTTCAAGCCACAGAGCAGGCTCTACAGAGTACTGAGGCCTGATTTATAGCACCTGGTACCAGCTAACCCCTCCCCCTTACTCAGCTATTCAGCAGGAAGGAAGCTGCAAAGGAAAAATGGTTACAAATTATGTCACTTTTGCAAACTTTGTAGCAAGCAAGCAATCAATACATATATCACATACAATGGCCCCCCACTTTGTCACACACAACACAGTAAATCAATCCGGTTTTTGGAACTCCACTTGATCTACAACCCACTTGTTTTTTCAAGCCACAGAGCAGGCTCTACAGAGTACTGAGGCCTGATTTATAGCACCTGGTACCAGCTAACCCCTCCCCCTTACTCAGCTATTCAGCAGGAAGGAAGCTGCAAAGGAAAAATGGTTACAAATTATGTCACTTTTGCAAACTTTGTAGCAAGCAAGCAATCAATACATATATCACATACAATGGCCCCCCACTTTGTCACACACAACACAGTAAATCAATCCGGTTTTTGGAACTCCACTTGATCTACAACCCACTTGTTTTTTCAAGCCACAGAGCAGGCTCTACAGAGTACTGAGGCCTGATTTATAGCACCTGGTACCAGCTAACCCCTCCCCCTTACTCAGCTATTCAGCAGGAAGGAAGCTGCAAAGGAAAAATGGTTACAAATTATGTCACTTTTGCAAACTTTGTAGCAAGCAAGCAATCAATACATATATCACATACAATGGCCCCCCACTTTGTCACACACAACACAGTAAATCAATCCGGTTTTTGGAACTCCACTTGATCTACAACCCACTTGTTTTTTCAAGCCACAGAGCAGGCTCTACAGAGTACTGAGGCCTGATTTATAGCACCTGGTACCAGCTAACCCCTCCCCCTTACTCAGCTATTCAGCAGGAAGGAAGCTGCAAAGGAAAAATGGTTACAAATTATGTCACTTTTGCAAACTTTGTAGCAAGCAAGCAATCAATACATATATCACATACAATGGCCCCCCACTTTGTCACACACAACACAGTAAATCAATCCGGTTTTTGGAACTCCACTTGATCTACAACCCACTTGTTTTTTCAAGCCACAGAGCAGGCTCTACAGAGTACTGAGGCCTGATTTATAGCACCTGGTACCAGCTAACCCCTCCCCCTTACTCAGCTATTCAGCAGGAAGGAAGCTGCAAAGGAAAAATGGTTACAAATTATGTCACTTTTGCAAACTTTGTAGCAAGCAAGCAATCAATACATATATCACATACAATGGCCCCCCACTTTGTCACACACAACACAGTAAATCAATCCGGTTTTTGGAACTCCACTTGATCTACAACCCACTTGTTTTTTCAAGCCACAGAGCAGGCTCTACAGAGTACTGAGGCCTGATTTATAGCACCTGGTACCAGCTAACCCCTCCCCCTTACTCAGCTATTCAGCAGGAAGGAAGCTGCAAAGGAAAAATGGTTACAAATTATGTCACTTTTGCAAACTTTGTAGCAAGCAAGCAATCAATACATATATCACATACAATGGCCCCCCACTTTGTCACACACAACACAGTAAATCAATCCGGTTTTTGGAACTCCACTTGATCTACAACCCACTTGTTTTTTCAAGCCACAGAGCAGGCTCTACAGAGTACTGAGGCCTGATTTATAGCACCTGGTACCAGCTAACCCCTCCCCCTTACTCAGCTATTCAGCAGGAAGGAAGCTGCAAAGGAAAAATGGTTACAAATTATGTCACTTTTGCAAACTTTGTAGCAAGCAAGCAATCAATACATATATCACATACAATGGCCCCCCACTTTGTCACACACAACACAGTAAATCAATCCGGTTTTTGGAACTCCACTTGATCTACAACCCACTTGTTTTTTCAAGCCACAGAGCAGGCTCTACAGAGTACTGAGGCCTGATTTATAGCACCTGGTACCAGCTAACCCCTCCCCCTTACTCAGCTATTCAGCAGGAAGGAAGCTGCAAAGGAAAAATGGTTACAAATTATGTCACTTTTGCAAACTTTGTAGCAAGCAAGCAATCAATACATATATCACATACAATGGCCCCCCACTTTGTCACACACAACACAGTAAATAAATCCGGTTTTTGGAACTCCACTTGATCTACAACCCACTTGTTTTTTCAAGCCACAGAGCAGGCTCTACAGAGTACTGAGGCCTGATTTATAGCACCTGGTACCAGCTAACCCCTCCCCCTTACTCAGCTATTCAGCAGGAAGGAAGCTGCAAAGGAAAAATGGTTACAAATTATGTCACTTTTGCAAACTTTGTAGCAAGCAAGCAATCAATACATATATCACATACAATGGCCCCCCACTTTGTCACACACAACACAGTAAATCAATCCGGTTTTTGGAACTCCACTTGATCTACAACCCACTTGTTTTTTCAAGCCACAGAGCAGGCTCTACAGAGTACTGAGGCCTGATTTATAGCACCTGGTACCAGCTAACCCCTCCCCCTTACTCAGCTATTCAGCAGGAAGGAAGCTGCAAAGGAAAAATGGTTACAAATTATGTCACTTTTGCAAACTTTGTAGCAAGCAAGCAATCAATACATATATCACATACAATGGCCCCCCACTTTGTCACACACAACACAGTAAATCAATCCGGTTTTTGGAACTCCACTTGATCTACAACCCACTTGTTTTTTCAAGCCACAGAGCAGGCTCTACAGAGTACTGAGGCCTGATTTATAGCACCTGGTACCAGCTAACCCCTCCCCCTTACTCAGCTATTCAGCAGGAAGGAAGCTGCAAAGGAAAAATGGTTACAAATTATGTCACTTTTGCAAACTTTGTAGCAAGCAAGCAATCAATACATATATCACATACAATGGCCCCCCACTTTGTCACACACAACACAGTAAATCAATCCGGTTTTTGGAACTCCACTTGATCTACAACCCACTTGTTTTTTCAAGCCACAGAGCAGGCTCTACAGAGTACTGAGGCCTGATTTATAGCACCTGGTACCAGCTAACCCCTCCCCCTTACTCAGCTATTCAGCAGGAAGGAAGCTGCAAAGGAAAAATGGTTACAAATTATGTCACTTTTGCAAACTTTGTAGCAAGCAAGCAATCAATACATATATCACATACAATGGCCCCCCACTTTGTCACACACAACACAGTAAATCAATCCGGTTTTTGGAACTCCACTTGATCTACAACCCACTTGTTTTTTCAAGCCACAGAGCAGGCTCTACAGAGTACTGAGGCCTGATTTATAGCACCTGGTACCAGCTAACCCCTCCCCCTTACTCAGCTATTCAGCAGGAAGGAAGCTGCAAAGGAAAAATGGTTACAAATTATGTCACTTTTGCAAACTTTGTAGCAAGCAAGCAATCAATACATATATCACATACAATGGCCCCCCACTTTGTCACACACAACACAGTAAATCAATCCGGTTTTTGGAACTCCACTTGATCTACAACCCACTTGTTTTTTCAAGTCACAGAGCAGGCTCTACAGAGTACTGAGGCCTGATTTATAGCACCTGGTACCAGCTAACCCCTCCCCCTTACTCAGCTATTCAGCAGGAAGGAAGCTGCAAAGGAAAAATGGTTACAAATTATGTCACTTTTGCAAACTTTGGAGCAAGCAAGCAATCAATACATATATCACATACAATGGCCCCCCACTTTGTCACACACAACACAGTAAATCAATCCGGTTTTTGGAACTCCACTTGATCTACAACCCACTTGCTTTTTCAAGCCACAGAGCAGGCTCTACAGAGTACTGGGGCCTGATTTATAGCACCTGGTACCAGCTAACCCCTCCCCCTTACTCAGCTATTCAGCAGGAAGGAAGCTGCAAAGGAAAAATGGTTACAAATTATGTCACTTTTGCAAACTTTGTAGCAAGCAAGCAATCAATACATATATCACATACAATGGCCCCCCACTTTGTCACACACAACACAGTAAATCAATCCGGTTTTTGGAACTCCACTTGATCTACAACCCACTTGTTTTTTCAAGCCACAGAGCAGGCTCTACAGAGTACTGAGGCCTGATTTATAGCACCTGGTACCAGCTAACCCCTCCCCCTTACTCAGCTATTCAGCAGGAAGGAAGCTGCAAAGGAAAAATGGTTACAAATTATGTCACTTTTGCAAACTTTGTAGCAAGCAAGCAATCAATACATATATCACATACAATGGCCCCCCACTTTGTCACACACAACACAGTAAATCAATCCGGTTTTTGGAACTCCACTTGATCTACAACCCACTTGTTTTTTCAAGCCACAGAGCAGGCTCTACAGAGTACTGAGGCCTGATTTATAGCACCTGGTACCAGCTAACCCCTCCCCCTTACTCAGCTATTCAGCAGGAAGGAAGCTGCAAAGGAAAAATGGTTACAAATTATGTCACTTTTGCAAACTTTGTAGCAAGCAAGCAATCAATACATATATCACATACAATGGCCCCCCACTTTGTCACACACAACACAGTAAATCAATCCGGTTTTTGGAACTCCACTTGATCTACAAGCCACTTGTTTTTTCAAGCCACAGAGCAGGCTCTACAGAGTACTGAGGCCTGATTTATAGCACCTGGTACCAGCTAACCCCTCCCCCTTACTCAGCTATTCAGCAGGAAGGAAGCTGCAAAGGAAAAATGGTTACAAATTATGTCAATTTTGCAAACTTTGTAGCAAGCAAGCAATCAATACATATATCACATACAATGGCCCCCCACTTTGTCACACACAACACAGTAAATCAATCCGGTTTTTGGAACTCCACTTGATCTACAACCCACTTGTTTTTTCAAGCCACAGAGCAGGCTCTACAGAGTACTGAGGCCTGATTTATAGCACCTGGTACCAGCTAACCCCTCCCCCTTACTCAGCTATTTAGCAGGAAGGAAGCTGCAAAGGAAAAATGGTTACAAATTATGTCACTTTTGCAAACTTTGTAGCAAGCAAGCAATCAATACATATATCACATACAATGGCCCCCCACTTTGTCACACACAACACAGTAAATCAATCCGGTTTTTGGAACTCCACTTCATCTACAACCCACTTGTTTTTTCAAGCCACAGAGCAGGCTCTACAGAGTACTGAGGCCTGATTTATAGCACCTGGTACCAGCTAACCCCTCCCCCTTACTCAGCTATTCAGCAGGAAAGAAGCTGCAAAGGAAAAATGGTTACAAATTATGTCACTTTTGCAAACTTTGTAGCAAGCAAGCAATCAATACATATATCACATACAATGGCCCCCCACTTTGTCACACACAACACAGTAAATCAATCCGGTTTTTGGAACTCCACTTGATCTACAACCCACTTGTTTTTTCAAGCCACAGAGCAGGCTCTACAGAGTACTGAGGCCTGATTTATAGCACCTGGTACCAGCTAACCCCTCCCCCTTACTCAGCTATTCAGCAGGAAGGAAGCTGCAAAGGAAAAATGGTTAAAAATTATGTCACTTTTGCAAACTTTGTAGCAAGCAAGCAATCAATACATATATCACATACAATGGCCCCCCACTTTGTCACACACAACACAGTAAATCAATCCGGTTTTTGGAACTCCACTTGATCTACAACCCACTTGTTTTTTCAAGCCACAGAGCAGGCTCTACAGAGTACTGAGGCCTGATTTATAGCACCTGGTACCAGCTAACCCCTCCGCCTTACTCAGCTATTCAGCAGGAAGGAAGCTGCAAAGTAAAAATGGTTACAAATTATGTCACTTTTGCAAACTTTGTAGCAAGCAAGCAATCAATACATATATCACATACAATGGCCCCCCACTTTGTCACACACAACACAGTAAATCAATCCGGTTTTTGGAACTCCACTTGATCTGCAACCCACTTGTTTTTTCAAGCCACAGAGCAGGCTCTACAGAGTACTGAGGCCTGATTTATAGCACCTGGTACCAGCTAACCCCTCCCCCTTACTCAGCTATTCAGCAGGAAGGAAGCTGCAAAGGAAAAATGGTTACAAATTATGTCACTTTTGCAAACTTTGTAGCAAGCAAGCAATCAATACATATATCACATACAATGGCCCCCCACTTTGTCACACACAACACAGTAAATCAATCCGGTTTTTGGAACTCCACTTGATCTACAACCCACTTGTTTTTTCAAGCCACAGAGCAGGCTCTACAGAGTACTGAGGCCTGATTTATAGCACCTGGTACCAGCTAACCCCTCCCCCTTACTCAGCTATTCAGCAGGAAGGAAGCTGCAAAGGAAAAATGGTTACAAATTATGTCACTTTTGCAAACTTTGTAGCAAGCAAGCAATCAATACATATATCACATACAATGGCCCCCCACTTTGTCACACACAATACAGTAAATCAATCCGGTTTTTGGAACTCCACTTGATCTACAACCCACTTGTTTTTTCAAGCCACAGAGCAGGCTCTACAGAGTACTGAGGCCTGATTTATAGCACCTGGTACCAGCTAACCCCTCCCCCTTACTCAGCTATTCAGCAGGAAGGAAGCTGCAAAGGAAAAATGGTTACAAATTATGTCACTTTTGCAAACTTTGTAGCAAGCAAGCAATCAATACATATATCACATACAATGGCCCCCCACTTTGTCACACACAACACAGTAAATCAATCCGGTTTTTGGAACTCCACTTGATCTACAACCCACTTGTTTTTTCAAGCCACAGAGCAGGCTCTACAGAGTACTGAGGCCTGATTTATAGCACCTGGTACCAGCTAACCCCTCCCCCTTACTCAGCTATTCAGCAGGAAGGAAGCTGCAAAGGAAAAATGGTTACAAATTATGTCACTTTTGCAAACTTTGGAGCAAGCAAGCAATCAATACATATATCACATACAATGGCCCCCCACTTTGTCACACACAACACAGTAAATCAATCCGGTTTTTGGAACTCCACTTGATCTACAACCCACTTGTTTTTTCAAGCCACAGAGCAGGCTCTACAGAGTACTGAGGCCTGATTTATAGCACCTGGTACCAGCTAACCCCTCCCCCTTACTCAGCTATTCAGCAGGAAGGAAGCTGCAAAGGAAAAATGGTTACAAATTATGTCACTTTTGCAAACTTTGTAGCAAGCAAGCAATCAATACATATATCACATACAATGGCCCCCCACTTTGTCACACACAACACAGTAAATCAATCCGGTTTTTGGAACTCCACTTGATCTACAACCCACTTGTTTTTTCAAGCCACAGAGCAGGCTCTACAGAGTACTGAGGCCTGATTTATAGCACCTGGTACCAGCTAACCCCTCCCCCTTACTCAGCTATTCAGCAGGAAGGAAGCTGCAAAGGAAAAATGGTTACAAATTATGTCACTTTTGCAAACTTTGTAGCAAGCAAGCAATCAATACATATATCACATACAATGGCCCCCCACTTTGTCACACACAACACAGTAAATCAATCCGGTTTTTGGAACTCCACTTCATCTACAACCCACTTGTTTTTTCAAGCCACAGAGCAGGCTCTACAGAGTACTGAGGCCTGATTTATAGCACCTGGTACCAGCTAACCCATCCCCCTTACTCAGCTATTCAGCAGGAAGGAAGCTGCAAAGGAAAAATGGTTACAAATTATGTCACTTTTGCAAACTTTGGAGCAAGCAAGCAATCAATACATATATCACATACAATGGCCCCCCACTTTGTCACACACAACACAGTAAATCAATCCGGTTTTTGGAACTCCACTTGATCTACAATCCACTTGTTTTTTCAAGCCACAGAGCAGGCTCTACAGAGTACTGAGGCCTGATTTATAGCACCTGGTACCAGCTAACCCCTCCCCCTTACTCAGCTATTCAGCAGGAAGGAAGCTGCAAAGGAAAAATGGTTACAAATTATGTCACTTTTGCAAACTTTGTAGCAAGCAAGCAATCAATACATATATCACATACAATGGCCCCCCACTTTGTCACACACAACACAGTAAATCAATCCGGTTTTTGGAACTCCACTTGATCTACAACCCACTTGTTTTTTCAAGCCACAGAGCAGGCTCTACAGAGTACTGAGGCCTGATTTATAGCACCTGGTACCAGCTAACCCCTCCCCCTTACTCAGCTATTCAGCAGGAAGGAAGCTGCAAAGGAAAAATGGTTACAAATTATGTCACTTTTGCAAACTTTGTAGCAAGCAAGCAATCAATACATATATCACATACAATGGCCCCCCACTTTGTCACACACAACACAGTAAATCAATCCGGTTTTTGGAACTCCACTTGATCTACAACCCACTTGTTTTTTCAAGCCACAGAGCAGGCTCTACAGAGTACTGAGGCCTGATTTATAGCACCTGGTACCAGCTAACCCCTCCCCCTTACTCAGCTATTCAGCAGGAAGGAAGCTGCAAAGGAAAAATGGTTACAAATTATGTCACTTTTGCAAACTTTGTAGCAAGCAAGCAATCAATACATATATCACATACAATGGCCCCCCACTTTGTCACACACAACACAATAAATCAATCCGGTTTTTGGAACTCCACTTGATCTACAACCCACTTGTTTTTTCAAGCCACAGAGCAGGCTCTACAGAGTACTGAGGCCTGATTTATAGCACCTGGTACCAGCTAACCCCTCCCCCTTACTCAGCTATTCAGCAGGAAGGAAGCTGCAAAGGAAAAATGGTTACAAATTATGTCACTTTTGCAAACTTTGTAGCAAGCAAGCAATCAATACATATATCACATACAATGGCCCCCCACTTTGTCACACACAACACAGTAAATCAATCCGGTTTTTGGAACTCCACTTGATCTACAACCCACTTGTTTTTTCAAGCCACAGAGCAGGCTCTACAGAGTACTGAGGCCTGATTTATAGCACCTGGTACCAGCTAACCCCTCCCCCTTACTCAGCTATTCAGCAGGAAGGAAGCTGCAAAGGAAAAATGGTTACAAATTATGTCACTTTTGCAAACTTTGTAGCAAGCAAGCAATCAATACATATATCACATACAATGGCCCCCCACTTTGTCACACACAACACAGTAAATCAATCCGGTTTTTGGAACTCCACTTGATCTACAACCCACTTGTTTTTTCAAGCCACAGAGCAGGCTCTACAGAGTACTGAGGCCTGATTTATAGCACCTGGTACCAGCTAACCCCTCCCCCTTACTCAGCTATTCAGCAGGAAGGAAGCTGCAAAGGAAAAATGGTTACAAATTATGTCACTTTTGCAAACTTTGTAGCAAGCAAGCAATCAATACATATATCACATACAATGGCCCCCCACTTTGTCACACACAACACAGTAAATCAATCCGGTTTTTGGAACTCCACTTGATCTACAACCCACTTGTTTTTTCAAGCCACAGAGCAGGCTCTACAGAGTACTGAGGCCTGATTTATAGCACCTGGTACCAGCTAACCCCTCCCCCTTACTCAGCTATTCAGCAGGAAGGAAGCTGCAAAGGAAAAATGGTTACAAATTATGTCACTTTTGCAAACTTTGTAGCAAGCAAGCAATCAATACATATATCACATACAATGGCCCCCCACTTTGTCACACACAACACAGTAAATCAATCCGGTTTTTGGAACTCCACTTGATCTACAACCCACTTGTTTTTTCAAGCCACAGAGCAGGCTCTACAGAGTACTGAGGCCTGATTTATAGCACCTGGTACCAGCTAACCCCTCCCCCTTACTCAGCTATTCAGCAGGAAGGAAGCTGCAAAGGAAAAATGGTTACAAATTATGTCACTTTTGCAAACTTTGTAGCAAGCAAGCAATCAATACATATATCACATACAATGGCCCCCCACTTTGTCACACACAACACAGTAAATCAATCCGGTTTTTGGAACTCCACTTGATCTACAACCCACTTGTTTTTTCAAGCCACAGAGCAGGCTCTACAGAGTACTGAGGCCTGATTTATAGCACCTGGTACCAGCTAACCCCTCCCCCTTACTCAGCTATTCAGCAGGAAGGAAGCTGCAAAGGAAAAATGGTTACAAATTATGTCACTTTTGCAAACTTTGTAGCAAGCAAGCAATCAATACATATATCACATACAATGGCCCCCCACTTTGTCACACACAACACAGTAAATCAATCCGGTTTTTGGAACTCCACTTGATCTACAACCCACTTGTTTTTTCAAGCCACAGAGCAGGCTCTACAGAGTACTGAGGCCTGATTTATAGCACCTGGTACCAGCTAACCCCTCCCCCTTACTCAGCTATTCAGCAGGAAGGAAGCTGCAAAGGAAAAATGGTTACAAATTATGTCACTTTTGCAAACTTTGTAGCAAGCAAGCAATCAATACATATATCACATACAATGGCCCCCCACTTTGTCACACACAACACAGTAAATCAATCCGGTTTTTGGAACTCCACTTGATCTACAACCCACTTGTTTTTTCAAGCCACAGAGCAGGCTCTACAGAGTACTGAGGCCTGATTTATAGCACCTGGTACCAGCTAACCCCTGCCCCTTACTCAGCTATTCAGCAGGAAGGAAGCTGCAAAGGAAAAATGGTTACAAATTATGTCACTTTTGCAAACTTTGTAGCAAGCAAGCAATCAATACATATATCACATACAATGGCCCCCCACTTTGTCACACACAACACAGTAAATCAATCCGGTTTTTGGAACTCCACTTGATCTACAACCCACTTGTTTTTTCAAGCCACAGAGCAGGCTCTACAGAGTACTGAGGCCTGATTTATAGCACCTGGTACCAGCTAACCCCTGCCCCTTACTCAGCTATTCAGCAGGAAGGAAGCTGCAAAGGAAAAATGGTTACAAATTATGTCACTTTTGCAAACTTTGTAGCAAGCAAGCAATCAATACATATATCACATACAATGGCCCCCCACTTTGTCACACACAACACAGTAAATCAATCCGGTTTTTGGAACTCCACTTGATCTACAACCCACTTGTTTTTTCAAGCCACAGAGCAGGCTCTACAGAGTACTGAGGCCTGATTTATAGCACCTGGTACCAGCTAACCCCTCCCCCTTACTCAGCTATTCAGCAGGAAGGAAGCTGCAAAGGAAAAATGGTTACAAATTATGTCACTTTTGCAAACTTTGTAGCAAGCAAGCAATCAATACATATATCACATACAATGGCCCCCCACTTTGTCACACACAACACAGTAAATCAATCCGGTTTTTGGAACTCCACTTCATCTACAACCCACTTGTTTTTTCAAGCCACAGAGCAGGCTCTACAGAGTACTGAGGCCTGATTTATAGCACCTGGTACCAGCTAACCCCTCCCCCTTACTCAGCTATTCAGCAGGAAGGAAGCTGCAAAGGAAAAATGGTTACAAATTATGTCACTTTTGCAAACTTTGGAGCAAGCAAGCAATCAATACATATATCACATACAATGGCCCCCCACTTTGTCACACACAACACAGTAAATCAATCCGGTTTTTGGAACTCCACTTGATCTACAACCCACTTGTTTTTTCAAGCCACAGAGCAGGCTCTACAGAGTACTGAGGCCTGATTTATAGCACCTGGTACCAGCTAACCCCTCCCCCTTACTCAGCTATTCAGCAGGAAGGAAGCTGCAAAGGAAAAATGGTTACAAATTATGTCACTTTTGCAAACTTTGTAGCAAGCAAGCAATCAATACATATATCACATACAATGGCCCCCCACTTTGTCACACACAACACAGTAAATCAATCCGGTTTTTGGAACTCCACTTGATCTACAACCCACTTGTTTTTTCAAGCCACAGAGCAGGCTCTACAGAGTACTGAGGCCTGATTTATAGCACCTGGTACCAGCTAACCCCTCCCCCTTACTCAGCTATTCAGCAGGAAGGAAGCTGCAAAGGAAAAATGGTTACAAATTATGTCACTTTTGCAAACTTTGTAGCAAGCAAGCAATCAATACATATATCACATACAATGGCCCCCCACTTTGTCACACACAACACAGTAAATCAATCCGGTTTTTGGAACTCCACTTGATCTACAACCCACTTGTTTTTTCAAGCCACAGAGCAGGCTCTACAGAGTACTGAGGCCTGATTTATAGCACCTGGTACCAGCTAACCCCTCCCCCTTACTCAGCTATTCAGCAGGAAGGAAGCTGCAAAGGAAAAATGGTTACAAATTATGTCACTTTTGCAAACTTTGTAGCAAGCAAGCAATCAATACATATATCACATACAATGGCCCCCCACTTTGTCACACACAACACAGTAAATCAATCCGGTTTTTGGAACTCCACTTCATCTACAACCCACTTGTTTTTTCAAGCCACAGAGCAGGCTCTACAGAGTACTGAGGCCTGATTTATAGCACCTGGTACCAGCTAACCCATCCCCCTTACTCAGCTATTCAGCAGGAAGGAAGCTGCAAAGGAAAAATGGTTACAAATTATGTCACTTTTGCAAACTTTGGAGCAAGCAAGCAATCAATACATATATCACATACAATGGCCCCCCACTTTGTCACACACAACACAGTAAATCAATCCGGTTTTTGGAACTCCACTTGATCTACAACCCACTTGTTTTTTCAAGCCACAGAGCAGGCTCTACAGAGTACTGAGGCCTGATTTATAGCACCTGGTACCAGCTAACCCCTCCCCCTTACTCAGCTATTCAGCAGGAAGGAAGCTGCAAAGGAAAATTGGTTACAAATTATGTCACTTTTGCAAACTTTGTAGCAAGCAAGCAATCAATACATATATCACATACAATGGCCCCCCACTTTGTCACACACAACACAGTAAATCAATCCGGTTTTTGGAACTCCACTTGATCTACAACCCACTTGTTTTTTCAAGCCACAGAGCAGGCTCTACAGAGTACTGAGGCCTGATTTATAGCACCTGGTACCAGCTAACCCCTCCCCCTTACTCAGCTATTCAGCAGGAAGGAAGCTGCAAAGGAAAAATGGTTACAAATTATGTCACTTTTGCAAACTTTGTAGCAAGCAAGCAATCAATACATATATCACATACAATGGCCCCCCACTTTGTCACACACAACACAGTAAATCAATCCGGTTTTTGGAACTCCACTTGATCTACAACCCACTTGTTTTTTCAAGCCACAGAGCAGGCTCTACAGAGTACTGAGGCCTGATTTATAGCACCTGGTACCAGCTAACCCCTCCCCCTTACTCAGCTATTCAGCAGGAAGGAAGCTGCAAAGGAAAAATGGTTACAAATTATGTCACTTTTGCAAACTTTGTAGCAAGCAAGCAATCAATACATATATCACATACAATGGCCCCCCACTTTGTCACACACAACACAATAAATCAATCCGGTTTTTGGAACTCCACTTGATCTACAACCCACTTGTTTTTTCAAGCCACAGAGCAGGCTCTACAGAGTACTGAGGCCTGATTTATAGCACCTGGTACCAGCTAACCCCTCCCCCTTACTCAGCTATTCAGCAGGAAGGAAGCTGCAAAGGAAAAATGGTTACAAATTATGTCACTTTTGCAAACTTTGGAGCAAGCAAGCAATTAATACATATATCACATACAATGGCCCCCCACTTTGTCACACACAACACAGTAAATCAATCCGGTTTTTGGAACTCCACTTGATCTACAACCCACTTGTTTTTTCAAGCCACAGAGCAGGCTCTACAGAGTACTGAGGCCTGATTTATAGCACCTGGTACCAGCTAACCCCTCCCCCTTACTCAGCTATTCAGCAGGAAGGAAGCTGCAAAGGAAAAATGGTTACAAATTATGTCACTTTTGCAAACTTTGTAGCAAGCAAGCAATCAATACATATATCACATACAATGGCCCCCCACTTTGTCACACACAACACAGTAAATCAATCCGGTTTTTGGAACTCCACTTGATCTACAACCCACTTGTTTTTTCAAGCCACAGAGCAGGCTCTACAGAGTACTGAGGCCTGATTTATAGCACCTGGTACCAGCTAACCCCTCCCCCTTACTCAGCTATTCAGCAGGAAGGAAGCTGCAAAGGAAAAATGGTTACAAATTATGTCACTTTTGCAAACTTTGTAGCAAGCAAGCAATCAATACATATATCACATACAATGGCCCCCCACTTTGTCACACACAACACAGTAAATCAATCCGGTTTTTGGAACTCCACTTGATCTACAACCCACTTGTTTTTTCAAGCCACAGAGCAGGCTCTACAGAGTACTGAGGCCTGATTTATAGCACCTGGTACCAGCTAACCCCTCCCCCTTACTCAGCTATTCAGCAGGAAGGAAGCTGCAAAGGAAAAATGGTTACAAATTATGTCACTTTTGCAAACTTTGTAGCAAGCAAGCAATCAATACATATATCACATACAATGGCCCCCCACTTTGTCACACACAACACAGTAAATCAATCCGGTTTTTGGAACTCCACTTGATCTACAACCCACTTGTTTTTCAAGCCACAGAGCAGGCTCTACAGAGTACTGAGGCCTGATTTATAGCACCTGGTACCAGCTAACCCCTCCCCCTTACTCAGCTATACAGCAGGAAGGAAGCTGCAAAGGAAAAATGGTTACAAATTATGTCACTTTTGCAAACTTTGTAGCAAGCAAGCAATCAATACATATATCACATACAATGGCCCCCCACTTTGTCACACACAACACAGTAAATCAATCCGGTTTTTGGAACTCCACTTGATCTACAACCCACTTGTTTTTTCAAGCCACAGAGCAGGCTCTACAGAGTACTGAGGCCTGATTTATAGCACCTGGTACCAGCTAACCCCTCCCCCTTACTCAGCTATTCAGCAGGAAGGAAGCTGCAAAGGAAAAATGGTTACAAATTATGTCACTTTTGCAAACTTTGGAGCAAGCAAGCAATCAATACATATATCACATACAATGGCCCCCCACTTTGTCACACACAACACAGTAAATCAATCCGGTTTTTGGAACTCCACTTGATCTACAACCCACTTGTTTTTTCAAGCCACAGAGCAGGCTCTACAGAGTACTGAGGCCTGATTTATAGCACCTGGTACCAGCTAACCCCTCCCCCTTACTCAGCTATTCAGCAGGAAGGAAGCTGCAAAGGAAAAATGGTTACAAATTATGTCACTTTTGCAAACTTTGTAGCAAGCAAGCAATCAATACATATATCACATACAATGGCCCCCCACTTTGTCACACACAACACAGTAAATCAATCCGGTTTTTGGAACTCCACTTGATCTACAACCCACTTGTTTTTTCAAGCCACAGAGCAGGCTCTACAGAGTACTGAGGCCTGATTTATAGCACCTGGTACCAGCTAACCCCTCCCCCTTACTCAGCTATTCAGCAGGAAGGAAGCTGCAAAGGAAAAATGGTTACAAATTATGTCACTTTTGCAAACTTTGTAGCAAGCAAGCAATCAATACATATATCACATACAATGGCCCCCCACTTTGTCACACACAACACAGTAAATCAATCCGGTTTTTGGAACTCCACTTGATCTACAACCCACTTGTTTTTTCAAGCCACAGAGCAGGCTCTACAGAGTACTGAGGCCTGATTTATAGCACCTGGTACCAGCTAACCCCTGCCCCTTACTCAGCTATTCAGCAGGAAGGAAGCTGCAAAGGAAAAATGGTTACAAATTATGTCACTTTTGCAAACTTTGTAGCAAGCAAGCAATCAATACATATATCACATACAATGGCCCCCCACTTTGTCACACACAACACAGTAAATCAATCCGGTTTTTGGAACTCCACTTGATCTACAACCCACTTGTTTTTTCAAGCCACAGAGCAGGCTCTACAGAGTACTGAGGCCTGATTTATAGCACCTGGTACCAGCTAACCCCTGCCCCTTACTCAGCTATTCAGCAGGAAGAAAGCTGCAAAGGAAAAATGGTTACAAATTATGTCACTTTTGCAAACTTTGTAGCAAGCAAGCAATCAATACATATATCACATACAATGGCCCCCCACTTTGTCACACACAACACAGTAAATCAATCCGGTTTTTGGAACTCCACTTGATCTACAACCCACTTGTTTTTTCAAGCCACAGAGCAGGCTCTACAGAGTACTGAGGCCTTATTTAAAGCACCTGGTACCAGCTAACCCCTCCCCCTTACTCAGCTATTCAGCAGGAAGGAAGCTGCAAAGGAAAAATGGTTACAAATTATGTCACTTTTGCAAACTTTGTAGCAAGCAAGCAATCAATACATATATCACATACAATGGCCCCCCACTTTGTCACACACAACACAGTAAATCAATCCGGTTTTTGGAACTCCACTTCATCTACAACCCACTTGTTTTTTCAAGCCACAGAGCAGGCTCTACAGAGTACTGAGGCCTGATTTATAGCACCTGGTACCAGCTAACCCCTCCCCCTTACTCAGCTATTCAGCAGGAAGGAAGCTGCAAAGGAAAAATGGTTACAAATTATGTCACTTTTGCAAACTTTGGAGCAAGCAAGCAATCAATACATATATCACATACAATGGCCCCCCACTTTGTCACACACAACACAGTAAATCAATCCGGTTTTTGGAACTCCACTTGATCTACAACCCACTTGTTTTTTCAAGCCACAGAGCAGGCTCTACAGAGTACTGAGGCCTGATTTATAGCACCTGGTACCAGCTAACCCCTCCCCCTTACTCAGCTATTCAGCAGGAAGGAAGCTGCAAAGGAAAAATGGTTACAAATTATGTCACTTTTGCAAACTTTGTAGCAAGCAAGCAATCAATACATATATCACATACAATGGCCCCCCACTTTGTCACACACAACACAGTAAATCAATCCGGTTTTTGGAACTCCACTTGATCTACAACCCACTTGTTTTTTCAAGCCACAGAGCAGGCTCTACAGAGTACTGAGGCCTGATTTATAGCACCTGGTACCAGCTAACCCCTCCCCCTTACTCAGCTATTCAGCAGGAAGGAAGCTGCAAAGGAAAAATGGTTACAAATTATGTCACTTTTGCAAACTTTGGAGCAAGCAAGCAATTAATACATATATCACATACAATGGCCCCCCACTTTGTCACACACAACACAGTAAATCAATCCGGTTTTTGGAACTCCACTTGATCTACAACCCACTTGTTTTTTCAAGCCACAGAGCAGGCTGTACAGAGTACTGAGGCCTGATTTATAGCACCTGGTACCAGCTAACCCCTCCCCCTTACTCAGCTATTCAGCAGGAAGGAAGCTGCAAAGGAAAAATGGTTACAAATTATGTCACTTTTGCAAACTTTGTAGCAAGCAAGCAATCAATACATATATCACATACAATGGCCCCCCACTTTGTCACACACAACACAGTAAATCAATCCGGTTTTTGGAACTCCACTTGATCTACAACCCACTTGTTTTTTCAAGCCACAGAGCAGGCTCTACAGAGTACTGAGGCCTGATTTATAGCACCTGGTACCAGCTAACCCCTCCCCCTTACTCAGCTATTCAGCAGGAAGGAAGCTGCAAAGGAAAAATGGTTACAAATTATGTCACTTTTGCAAACTTTGTAGCAAGCAAGCAATCAATACATATATCACATACAATGGCCCCCCACTTTGTCACACACAACACAGTAAATCAATCCGGTTTTTGGAACTCCACTTGATCTACAACCCACTTGTTTTTTCAAGCCACAGAGCAGGCTCTACAGAGTACTGAGGCCTGATTTATAGCACCTGGTACCAGCTAACCCCTCCCCCTTACTCAGCTATTCAGCAGGAAGGAAGCTGCAAAGGAAAAATGGTTACAAATTATGTCACTTTTGCAAACTTTGTAGCAAGCAAGCAATCAATACATATATCACATACAATGGCCCCCCACTTTGTCACACACAACACAGTAAATCAATCCGGTTTTTGGAACTCCACTTGATCTACAACCCACTTGTTTTTTCAAGCCACAGAGCAGGCTCTACAGAGTACTGAGGCCTGATTTATAGCACCTGGTACCAGCTAACCCCTCCCCCTTACTCAGCTATTCAGCAGGAAGGAAGCTGCAAAGGAAAAATGGTTACAAATTATGTCACTTTTGCAAACTTTGTAGCAAGCAAGCAATCAATACATATATCACATACAATGGCCCCCCACTTTGTCACACACAACACAGTAAATCAATCCGGTTTTTGGAACTCCACTTGATCTACAACCCACTTGTTTTTTCAAGCCACAGAGCAGGCTCTACAGAGTACTGAGGCCTGATTTATAGCACCTGGTACCAGCTAACCCCTCCCCCTTACTCAGCTATTCAGCAGGAAGGAAGCTGCAAAGGAAAAATGGTTACAAATTATGTCACTTTTGCAAACTTTGTAGCAAGCAAGCAATCAATACATATATCACATACAATGGCCCCCCACTTTGTCACACACAACACAGTAAATCAATCCGGTTTTTGGAACTCCACTTGATCTACAACCCACTTGTTTTTTCAAGCCACAGAGCAGGCTCTACAGAGTACTGAGGCCTGATTTATAGCACCTGGTACCAGCTAACCCCTCCCCCTTACTCAGCTATTCAGCAGGAAGGAAGCTGCAAAGGAAAAATGGTTACAAATTATGTCACTTTTGCAAACTTTGTAGCAAGCAAGCAATCAATACATATATCACATACAATGGCCCCCCACTTTGTCACACACAACACAGTAAATCAATCCGGTTTTTGGAACTCCACTTGATCTACAACCCACTTGTTTTTTCAAGCCACAGAGCAGGCTCTACAGAGTACTGAGGCCTGATTTATAGCACCTGGTACCAGCTAACCCCTCCCCCTTACTCAGCTATTCAGCAGGAAGGAAGCTGCAAAGGAAAAATGGTTACAAATTATGTCACTTTTGCAAACTTTGTAGCAAGCAAGCAATCAATACATATATCACATACAATGGCCCCCCACTTTGTCACACACAACACAGTAAATCAATCCGGTTTTTGGAACTCCACTTGATCTACAACCCACTTGTTTTTTCAAGCCACAGAGCAGGCTCTACAGAGTACTGAGGCCTGATTTATAGCACCTGGTACCAGCTAACCCCTGCCCCTTACTCAGCTATTCAGCAGGAAGGAAGCTGCAAAGGAAAAATGGTTACAAATTATGTCACTTTTGCAAACTTTGTAGCAAGCAAGCAATCAATACATATATCACATACAATGGCCCCCCACTTTGTCACACACAACACAGTAAATCAATCCGGTTTTTGGAACTCCACTTGATCTACAACCCACTTGTTTTTTCAAGCCACAGAGCAGGCTCTACAGAGTACTGAGGCCTGATTTATAGCACCTGGTACCAGCTAACCCCTCCCCCTTACTCAGCTATTCAGCAGGAAGGAAGCTGCAAAGGAAAAATGGTTACAAATTATGTCACTTTTGCAAACTTTGTAGCAAGCAAGCAATCAATACATATATCACATACAATGGCCCCCCACTTTGTCACACACAACACAGTAAATCAATCCGGTTTTTGGAACTCCACTTGATCTACAACCCACTTGTTTTTTCAAGCCACAGAGCAGCAGTAGACATAATTCTACTAATACTGATGTAACATTTAGGTGACAGATTAATATATTTTTTGGTTGGATTGACTAACCTAAACCTTTTTGACATAGCAACAGTTCGCCCATGGGATGCTAATGCACAAAATCCACTCCAGGCCTAGGATTAGTGAAATCACTATCACTCTAGGCCTTCTAAGAGTGGAGTCCAAACTGCCTCAGCATCGCAGGTGGCCCATTCTAATGAAGACAAACTCCTCCACCCGTTTCCAAAACATTGAGGGGCCACTCAAGGGTAAGGGGCAGTCGAACCGAAGCTGCAGACGTTTGTAATTATTCAGATATTTAATTTAATCCTCATCCTAACTTTGGTTTGTTCCTAAGTTTAAAAAAGCATATTTACCCTAGGACAGCATTCTACTAATACTGATGTAACATTTAGGTGACAGATTAATAAATTTTTTGGTTGGATTGGCTAAACTAAATATTTTTGACATAACAACAGTTCGCCAATGGATGCTAATGCACAGAGTCCACTCCAGGTCTAGGATCAGTGAAATCACCATCACTCTAGGTCTTCTAAGAGTGGAGTCCAAACTGCCTCAGCATCGCAGGGGGCCAATTCTAATGAAGACAAAGTCCTCCACCCGTTTCCAAAACATTGAGGGGCCACTCAAATGTAAGGGGCCATCGAACCAAAGCTGCAGACAATTGTAATCATCCTGATTTTTTATTTAATCCTCATCCTAACTTTTGTTTGTTTCCTAAGTTTAAAAAAGCATATTTACCCTAGAGCATAATTCTACTAATACTGATGTAAAATTTAAGTGACAGATTAATACATTTTATGGTTGGGTTAGCTAACCTAAATCTTTTTGACATTACAACAGTTCGTCCATGGGATGCTAATGCACAGACTCCACTCCGGGTCTAGGATCAGTGAAATTACCATCACTCTAGACCAGGGGTCTCAAGCACGCTTCCCCAGAGCCGGAGTCCCGAGCAGAGCGCTGGTGTCGGCTCTGCTCCGGGTCTCTGTGGAATTCCCTGACATCGCTGCCCATATATGGACAGTGTGTCAGGGTCTTGCCCAGAGCAGAGCAGAGCGCTGGTGTCGGCTCTGCTCCTGGACTCTGTGGAATTCCCTGACATCGCTGCCCATATATGGACAGTGTGTCAGGGTCTTGCCCAGAGCGGAGCAGAGCGTTGGTGTCGGCTCTGCTCCTGGTCTCTGTGGAATTCCCTGACATCGCTGTCCACATATGAACAGCGATGTCTGGGGCTTCCCCAGAGCCGGAGTCCCGAGCAGAGCGCTGGTGTCGGCTCTGCTCCGGGACTCTGTGGAATTCCCTGACATCGCTGCCCATATATGGACAGTGTGTCAGGGTCTTGCCCAGAGTGGAGCAGAGCGCTGGTGTCGGCTCTGCTCCTGGACTCTGTGGAATTCCCTGACATCGCTGTCCACATATGAACAGCGATGTCTGGGGCTTCCCCAGAGCCGGAGTCCCGAGCAGAGCGCTGGTGTCGGCTCTGCTCCGGGTCTCTGTGGAATTCCCTGACATCGCTGCCCATATATGGACAGTGTGTCAGGGTCTTGCCCAGAGCAGAGCGCTGGTGTCGGCTCTGCTCCTGGACTCTGTGGAATTCCCTGACATTGCTGCCCATATATGGACAGTGTGTCAGGGTCTTGCCCAGAGCGGAGCAGAGCGTTGGTGTCGGCTCTGCTCCTGGACTCTGTGGAATTCCCTGACATCGCTGTCCACATATGAACAGCGATGTCTGGGGCTTCCCCAGAGCCGGAGTCCCGAGCAGAGTGCTGGTGTCGGCTCTGCTCCGGGACTCTGTGGAATTCTCTGACATCGCTGCCCATATATGGACAGTGTGTCAGGGTCTTCCCCAGAGCAGAGTCCCGGGCAGAGCGCTATTATCGGCTCTGCTCCGGGACTCTGGGGAAGCCTGTGACATCGCTGTCCATACATCGACAATGATGTCAGAGGCTTCCCCAGAGCAGGAGTCCCAGTGATGTCAGGAGCACAGCTGGAGTCCCAGGAAGAGCCTACTAGCGCTCTGCCTGGGACTCCAGCTCTGGGCAAGCCCCTGACATCACTGGGGCAGCCTCTACAGAGGGCACTGTGGCAGCCTCTACAGAGGGCACTGTGGCAGCCTCTACAGAGGGCACTGTGGCAGCCTCTACAGAGGGCACTGTGGCAGCCTCTACAGAGGGCACCGTGGCAGACTTTACAGAGGGCACTGTGGCAGCCTCTACAGAGGGCACTGTGGCGTTATCTACAAGTGGGTGTGTGACAGTATCTGAAGAGGACACTGGCATTATCTAGGGATGTGTTGCATTATCTACAGAGGGCACTGTGGCCTTATCTACAGAGGGCACTGTGGCCTTATCTACAGAGGGCACTGTGGCCTTATCTACAGAGGGCACTGTGGCCTTATCTACAGAGGGCACTGTGGCCTTATCTACAGAGGGCACTGCGGCCTTAGCTAGGGGTGTGTTGCATTATCCACAGAGGGCACTGCGGCAGCATCCACAGAGGGCACTGCGGCACTATCTAAAAAGGGGCTGCCCAATCTTGACATGTGTGCTAACTGAGCCGCCGGACTGCATTTAGCGACACTTAAACTGGAAAGCTGGATTGTTGAAATAAGCACGTGGAGAAATATCTCAAATTTTAAACCTAGCGCTATTATTATAGTAATGTAGTATTATTATTCTAGTAATATAGTTTTATAGTAGTTCAAATAACTAGTTGATTAACAATAATTTTGTATTGTATCAAATTTGAAAGTAATGCGGCCCATCAACTTCCCATTTTTTCTATATGCGGCCCACTTACCCGGCCGAGTTTGAGACCCCTGCTCTAGACCTTCTAAGAGTGGAGTCCAAACTGCCTCAGCATAGCAGGGGACCCATTCTATTGAAGACAAAGTCCTCCACCCGTTTCTAAAACATTGAGGGGCCACTCAAATGTAAGGGGCAGTCGAGCCGAAGCTGCAGACGTTTGTAATGATCCTGAATTTCTATTTAATCCTCATCCTAACTTTTGTTTCTTTCCTAAGTTTAAAAAAGCATATTTACCCTAGGACAGAATTCTACTAATACTGATGTAACATTTAGGTGACAGATTAAACAATTTTCTGGTTGGATTGGCTAACCTAAATCATTTTGACATAACAACAGTTCGCCCATGAGATGCTAATGCACAGAGTCCACTCCGGGTCTAGAATCAGTGAAATCATCATCATTCTAGGCCTTCTAAGAGTGGAGTCCAAACTGCCTCAGCATCGCAGGGGGGCCCATTCTAATAAAGACAAAGCCCTCCACCCGTTTCCAAAATATCGAGGGGCCACTCAAAAGAAAGGGGCAGTCGAGCCGAAGCTGGAGACGGTTGTCTTCATCCTGAATTTTTATTTAATCCTCATCCTAACTTTTGTTTCTTTCCTAAGTTTAAAAAAGCATATTTACCCTAGGACAGAGTTCTTGTAAAGGATCTGCCAGGCACTACGTCTGTGGATACTCCCAGGATTAATCAATCGACACCTGAGGCCAGACCTCTTAGACTGACACCGGCTCCCACCAATCAGGGTGGCAGGCTCAGGAGTGGGAGAGCCTATCGCGGTCTGGTCAGTCGGAGTTAGCTCCGCCCCCTGTCCATTTATACCTGCCGTTTTCTCTTCCTCATTGCTTGTGATTCTTCCTGGTTTCCTGGCCCCACTGCTGCCTTGCTCCAGCCTGCTTCTGCCGTGCTTCAGCCTTGCTTCAGTTCCGCTTATCCTGCTTCGCTCTGCCCCCGGCTTGCTTCCTGCTCCGTGCTCTGCGTTTGTATACTTCATTACATCCTGATCCTGACTTCTCGTTCACCACTCCGTTCCCTCACGGTGTTCCGTGGGCTACTGCCCCTTCCCTTGCTTGTTCCCTGTTTGTATCCCCTTGCAGTTAGTCAACGTAGGGACCGCCGCCAAGTTGTACCCCGTCGCCTAGGGCGGGTCGTTGCAAGTAGGCAGGGACAGGGCGGTGGGTAGATTAGGGCTCACTTGTTCCCTTCACCTCCTTCCGCCATTACAGTTCTACTAATACTGATGTAACATTTAGGTGACAGATTAATCATTTTTTTGGTTGGATTGGCTAACCTAAATCTTTTTGACATAATAACAGTACGCCTATGGGATGCTAATGCACAGAGTTTACCCCGGGTCTAGGATCAGTGAAATCACCATCACTGTAGGCCTTCTAAGAGTGGAGTCCAAACTGCCTCAGCATCGCAGGGGGCCCATTCTAATAAAGACAAAGTCCTCCACCCGTTTCCAAAACATTGAGGGGCCACTCAAATGTAAGGGGCAGTCGAACCGAAGCTGCAGACGTCTGTAATAATTCTGATTTTTTATTTAATCCTCATCCTAACTTTTGTTTGTTTCCTAAGTTTAAAAAAGCATATCTACCCTAAGAGAGAGTTCTACTAATACTGCCATTTAGGTGACAGATTAATCAATTTTTTGGTTGGATTGGCTAAGCTAAATCTTTTTGACATAACAACAGTTCGCCCATGGGATGCTAAGGCACAGAGTTTACCCCGGGTCTAGGATCAGTGAAATCACCATCACTCTAGGCCTTCTAAGAGTGGAGTCCAAACTGCCTCAGCATCGCAGGGGGCCCATTCTAATGAAGACAAAGTCCTTCACCCGTTTCCAAAACATTGAGGGGCCACTCAAAGGTAAGGGGCAGTTGAACCGAAGTTGCAGACGTTTGTAATTATTCAGATTTTTTATTTAATCCTCATCCTAACTTTTGTTTGTTCCTAAGTTTAAAAAAGCATATTTACCTAGGACAGCATTCTACTAATACTGATGTAACATTTAGGTGACAGATTAATACATTTTTTGGTTGGATTGGCTAACCTAAATCTTTTTGACATAACAAAAGTTCGCCCATGGGATGCTAATGCACAGACTCCACTCCGGGTCTAGGATTAGTGAAATCTCCATCACTCTAGGCCTTCTAAGAGTGGAGTCCAAACTTCCTCAGCATCGCAGGGGGCCCATTCTAATGAAGACAAAGTCCTCCACCCGTTTCCAAAACATTGAGGGGCCACTCAAATGTAAGGGGAAGTCGAAGCGAAGCTGCAGACGTTTCTTAAGCATGCTGATTTTTTATTTAATCCTCATCCTAACTTTTCTTTGTTCCTAAGTTTAAAAAAGCATATTTACCCTAGGACAGCGTTCTACTTATACTGATGTAACATTTAGGTGACATATTAATACATTTTTTGGTTGGATTGGCTAACCTAAATCTTTTTGACATAACAACAGTTCGCCCATGGGATGCTAATGCACAGAGTTTACCCCGGGTCTAGGATCAGTGAAATCACCATCACTCTAGGCCTTCTAAGAATGGAGTCCAAACTGCCTCAGCATCGCAGGGGGCCCAATCTAATGAAGACAAAGTCCTCCACCCGTTTCCAAAATATTGAGGGGCCACTCAAATGTAAGGGGCAGTCGAGCCGAAGCTGCAGACGTTTGTAATCATCCTGATATTTTATTTAACTCTCATTCTAACTTTTGTTTCTTTCCTAAGTTTAAAAAAGCATATTTACCCTAGGACAGAGTTCTACTAATACTGATGTAACATTTAGGTGACAGATTAATAAATTTTTATGGTTGGATTGGCTAACCTAAATCTATTTGACGTAACAACAGTTCGCCCATGGGATGCTAATCCATAGACTCTATTCCGGGTTTAGGATCAGTGAAATCCCCATCACTCTAG